>NC_050178.1:9761205-10006205 GCF_008315115.2 Sander lucioperca | reverse complement strand
GCTTGAAATGATCCCAAACTTTGGGCCCCTTTAATCATTTACTCTGGCATGTCTCTTCGCCCCTCACTATTTTCTCTCTCTTCCTCCATTTTGCAATCCGTGCCGTCTTCGTCACGGCAACTGTACTCAGCCCGTAAGCTGTTGTGTGATAATTATAATCATCTTTGCGAAACACAGTGGACTCTATATAGTTATATGGATTAAATGAAGCAATGCTTTCTAGTAATCCATAATTTTCCAAATATAAATACAGCCCTATGATGATCATAAAAACAAGACAAAACAAAACAATTTCCTGAAGAATCTCTATCTTTGCCTTATTCGCACACTGGTAATCCTAAGTAATGGAGAAATTGTAAAGATTGCTAACGTCTCGAAAAAATTATCAATATATTCATATATGTTAAAGTCTAATGGTTCAGTTCAAAAGCCATAGGATAGACATTAAGAATTGGCTTCTCTCTCTCTCTTCCACCTTATGGCTCTCTTTCCCAAGATAAACTGCCTTATTGACACCTTGGGACATATATGTTGTTAAAAGAATACAGTTTGTTGCACTTTATTAATTTCCCTTAGTGAAAATAAGCCCATTGCATTTCAACCACCCTCTTTAGGAACACATGGGGACTAATTTCATTTCTTCAGTCTGTTCCTTGGACAAGACCAGTGGCAATATTTCCTAATAACTAACATGCTTGTCTTTTAGTGTAGAAGGAAAATCGGCATTTCAGTTTACCATACATTTGACGTCCTGAGACTTGACTCCTGCATTATTTAAGAGTGAGAAATGAGACCAACTACGAGTGCGTAAATGTAGGGAATGGGAAGGGACCCTCTGATACAATATTGTTGATGATCAATATAGATATTAATCATGAGTATTAACTGTTAATGGTAAAATTATCATCATTTTAAACAATATACTATGTTTAATGAGTTCATATGCAGTAGTTTTCCTTTGTGCTGTATGTGTGGGATAAAAATAAAGGAACTCCGTTACTGCAAGCAAACAATCGGGCCATTTTTTCAAGTTGGTAGTATTCAGTGAAAACATTTTCATATTACATTGGTTGCAAACAACATGTTTATCATTTTCCAACATCTTCAAGTATTAGATTTACATTTGGCAAAAGTATTTTGCCAAATATTGCTACCAGTAACTTTTCCCACCTTTGACTTCAACTGAAAATGTTGTCATACACGTACCAAAATTCCATTTTGCCCCTCAAAAAAGGAATTTAACGCAGATCTTCTTGCGATTCATTGCTTCAGATCACACAGCTCATTAACTTAACTTCACTTGAAATCCTGCCATAAAAGCACCGTCAATGAGCCAGTGTAAAACGTTTAAGGATTAAATATGCTGTTTGACCTTGTTGCATTGATTGTGTTTCTGTATCTCGTGTTTCCTTTTGTTCAAACATCATAATCATACTAGTTAATAAGTAATAGTTCCATTCTAGGATTTGTGATGCTGAACTTCCCACTACGTGTACCCATTTGAAAAAGGCAGTTTACCTTTGATGTGGTTGAGTGTCACCCAGTAGTGCTCATCTGGACTGAACGTGTCTTTGGACCACTCCAAGAGGTCCTGGGCTATTGGGCTTTTCAGAACAAAGTCTACAAAAGCTCTTGTGAGAGCATAGTAGGCTGTTCCAAAATAAATTTTCAAGTTATGTGGAGGAGGACCTTTCCTAAGTCCCAACCCTTTCTGGGTTACATGTGAGCCCATTATCTCCCTGTGCTGAAGCTGTGTTCTGTGCCTCATAGACTCCGGCTGCTTGACCCCGGGCGTCATGTTTCTGTCCCTCCACTCTTTGCTCTGCATGTACCGCACCAGTTCCAGGTTGCTCTGGACAGGGAAATCCTGTCCGCACAGATTCACCACCTTCCTCCAGCCTATCTTTGACTTTGCTAGATCCTTCATGCAGTTAAAATCTGCTTGCAGGCGGGAAAACCCAGCGTACGTCACTGTCTCGCTGCGGCTGGAGAGGAAGGTATTTTTAAAGCAGCCGACTAGCTTCATTACCGCCGCCTGGTACTCCAGCGTAGCTTTATTATCCACATGAATGCAGTAGACATTTTGTGGCATGTAAATAGCCCGCAAGAGGCGCACAAATAGCTCCAGCTCCTTGTGAATAGTTACAATGAATGCTAAAGGGTAGTCCTCCTCCTCACGACTTAGAGGTCTTGTGATGAAGTGCAGGTCACTGGTCAAATTTGAACACTGCATGCCACTATTCAGAATATAACTTTCCACCTATAGACATAAAAAAATATATATTAACACTAGGCCTGTCATCAAAACATAGTTACCCTTGTAACATTTTTTTAACTAGAATCTTTACCCACATTTGCCGTTATACTTCTTCAGTTTAACTTAGATTTTAGGAATGCAGTAAAACATACCTGGCAGTCACGGCGGTGCCACTCCACTCCTTCCTCCATGCCGGGCACCAGAGCTTTACATTCAGTGGAGAAGGGCCTGCAAATTGGAGGTTCTGGCAGCTTAGGCTCAGTTGGCATCCTGGTCCTCATGTAAATGACTGAACAGATAATAATACTCATCCCCAGGCACAACAGGAAGCTGCATTTTGTCCCCTCAAGCTGGCTCATAATAATCCTCCTTCACCGTATCCAAACAGCACCGCCACAGATAAAACTCCTGCAATAAAGACATCCTGATTGGTATTTGCAGTAGGGTCTTGGACCCATGAGGGATATTAAATAGGGTTAAATATGTAGGTTAACGCTAATTGATAAAGCCAGTATTTAGATCAAGAAATATAGTTTAGTGCACCTAATTTAGTCTAATAATAACTTTTATTGACTGACGTATAACTGGCAACACATTTTCTTTGGTTCAACTTTCTTAAAACATTTCAAAATATCATTCCTAAAGTGTGTATATAGGATTTTAACTGATTAGTCATGTAATAATTTAATAATCATGCAGAGTGTTACATTTACAGTACTTAAATAAACCTTTTTAAATATTTGAATGCTTTGAAGTTTTTGATATGAATACTTTTATTACTGCTGGCAACATTAATTAAAACTAGTACTGAAATGATTGATTAGTTGATTAATCAACTAGTTGATCAATAGAAAATGTATTACTCTACTACTTTTGACAGTTATCACGTAAAAATAACAGATCATTTCTGATTATAGTTTGCTTTCTCTTGAAATTAGCTAATACATTTTGCAAACAAAAGAAAAATATATTGAGATAAAAAGTGTGGGTAATTGAGAACAGCTATATTTGGTTATTTCATAGATTTAAACAATTTATATTAATTCTCATTCAGTGAAAAATAATTGACAAAAAAATGTTGTTTAGGAGTGACATGTGCAAGGTACAACAGATAGCAGATACAGTAAGTCAACAAACAACATTCTTGTGACATGAGGATATGTTTCAGACTGACTGACAATAATTGAGAGAAAGGCAGTACCCTGGTAATAGTGTGATACCCTGCAGTCTGTTTGTCATATAAAACACAATATGTATAAGGAATCTCTGAACCTCTCCCAATACATTGTTCCAAGGGCCAGAATTTTTCTAAGCAGACACTCCGTGGGCCAGACTTTCAAATAAAGAAAATAAAATGTATTTAACCCTAATACGCCTATCCTTGTTTGAGATATTTTCACTTTCTTACTAAATTAATGTGATATTTATTTACATAACTACAGAATCCTAAAAAACATCCATAATGATAACTAGGCTACTTAACTAGAAAATGATCTCAGAGTAGGAGGCAGTTTACTGAGGAGTGATGGTTAAAATCTGTGATTACGGAAACATTATTGTAGTATGCAGTGTCCTGATTGGTGGAAAACGCTTGCAGGAAGAAAGGCCTGTTGTCAGGTAAAAATGTCACTGTCAAAGAGCCTGAAGCCAAAAGTTGACATGGAAAACCGCAGCTTTAAAGAAGAATGGACTGATAAATTTGTTTTGCCAACTTTTAGTAACGCTAAACCTGTATGCCTCATTTGCAATGAAACGATCGCTGTTGCAAAAAAATACAAATGTCATCATCATCGAGAAGGAAGAACAGGAACATGACGATAACGTCATTCACGTGCATATTAAGTAGCCACATGGATTTTTGATGTCTTAAAATACATGAATTGTGCTTGAAGCTGCATGGCATTTTGTCTGGTTTACCTGGGTGTTATCCAGTGTGACGTAGATCTGCAGTACTACATTGGAGTGTGAATAGAGATGCAAATCTCCATGTGGAATGTTACCTGCTGTGAATGCTCGAAATGCTTAATACAAGAACACATTTTTTCCTCTTTACATTTTCTGAATTGATTATTATTCTGCAGGCCGGACTGAAAGCTTTGGCAAGCCGGATGTGGCCCGCGGACTGCCAGTTGACAATCGCTGGCATAAAGAGCCTACCGATTTGGAAGGAGAAATAATTACTATTATTATAAATTATTATATGTCACAACGGCCCATGCTTGACAATTTTCTTAATGTAAATCCCTCCGGACGGGTGAACAGGGACTCGGTTGCGGTCAGTTAATGAGGGTCGACTATCATTCAGAAAAGAAAATCAAAATTTGTATCCCAGCCTAAGCGCTTTCTTTCATGTTATTTCTGTGTTCTTTTATCAACATGTAACAGCAATCTTAAATTATATGACTGGTACAGATGATAAAGTAAAAACCATTCCCCAGTCTAAAATATGTGAATTTATTCTCCACAACTATCTGGTGACCCAGGAAATTATCTCACGACCCCTTGGATCCACTGCACTAGCGGAAAACCCTGACTGAACCTTTAACGCTCTGCTGTTCTTGGGAACAGCACCATAGATACAGATATCCATAGAGGGGCTGCCATGGAAAATGTACGCTTCAAATCTTCTGTTGAATAGCTTTTTGCTTGATTGCACTCGATGTTTGTACTTAGAGGTATTTTTTTGCTCAGTCAAAATCCTGTTGTTTTACAGTAGATAATGACCATTTCACATTTCTAACATTCATTTCGGGATTCTATCTTTATCTTATCTTTGCTGTCTATATCAAACATCTTAAGCTTATATCAATGCAACACGTCGAAACACACACACACACACACACACATACACACACATACAGCATGTAAGGACAGTATGCCAAAGACAGGACAAGGTGAACCATTTACCTTTGAGGCAGTTCAGTCTGTAGTCCTCGGTGAAGAAGTAAAACATTAGACATCAGCTGCTGTTCAGATCATTATCAAAACAGCTACTCCGAGCTTGTTACTGCAATCCGTCTAGAGTCCGGCGGAGAACACAAGTCCTTTTCATTGCCGCCATCGTCAGCAACAGCAGGAACAACAGCATCGGAAGTAATAGTGGTGGTAGTAGTTTTTGTCACAGGTTTCACAAGATTGTGTTGTAGGAGGAGACTACTCTCAGAGCTTGAGAATCTGTCACAGTGAGACAGAATGCTTTTCATATGTGGTTCCTTCTCTTTTTTGTTCTCTCGTCACGTTCTCATGAGACAACGTCCTTTCCTGCCTGGTTACCAGTAGTAACACTCACCCACACAACTGACACACTCTCGCACCTCACACACCCATCTCCCTGAGGTTTTTACGCTCTCCTCCCCCATACAGTTTCCTATTCACTGGTGTGTTGCATCTTTTCGTCTCCTTGCTTTCCATTTTTTTTTCTCCTCAAACCCCTTTACCTCAGGTTTCTTTCTTCGTTTTTCTCTCAAATGGGTTTAATTCCAGTACATTTGCCTAGATAGAGGTACGCATATTAAATTATCCACAGTGTCTCTCCACTGAGCGCTGTCTTTTTCACGTTCTTGTTGCCTGTCAAGTAGATGGTTTAGTGCTGACGCAAGTTGCTGGTTGATTTGTCACTGACGTAAGGATACGGTTCTCAGCTCACCGATTGCCTGTGTCATTTGTGGTAATAGCAACAGCAGAGGGACTGACTTCAGAGCAGCACCCACAGAGTTTGTTTGCTGCTTGGTCAGCTTCTGAGATTATCCCTCTTGTATTGAACAGAGCACATGGCCGGAGTTCACACCCACTGAGCCTGCATTATGGCAACACAATAGATCCCCTGCTAGTTACTCAGGGGTTTAATATTTGTGCTTGTATATGGGTGTGTTTTCCCTTTATGTGGCAATCTTGCTACATGTTAGTATTTTTTGTGTAATACACAAATTTATGAACTAAAGAGTTTTGCAATCCACTCTTGGGTTAACCTGTCCAGGAGAAATGCAACAATGTTTAATGATTGGTTTTTCAGAACGTGTGTTTCCCAGTAGTGCCTTGACCCTCAGCTATCATCCATTTTTGTTAACAATTTACTATACAGTGATAAATCTACCATCTCAGTGCTGAATTAACATGCATAGGGGAAACTCATGAAAAGTGATTAATTAACCACCACAATTCAGGTTAGGTCTGCAACAAACTATATATTACATACATTATAAACAGACTATAAATTAATAATATTAATTATATATATTAATAATGATGATTATGTTTATTTATAGGTGCATTTCAAAGCACTCAAGGATACTGTACAGGACCAGTAAAAAAAAAAGCAGCAATGTATCAAGACATAAAATCAAACAAAACCGTAGTATACAATAATAAGTTAATACAATAACTAGATATGGTTCTAGCCATTAGAGACAGCATCAGACCAAATATGCCAGTTTTAAAGTAAAAACTTAGTCTGTAGTTGCCAAGTCGTACCATTATCTGTTTCTGTTTAAAGCTATAGTGAGTAGTTTCTGTCACCCCCATGAGGAATTCTAAGTAATGACAACAACACTGTCGGCGTATCCACATGATTGCGCACGCGCCCCCACCCCTCCTCCACGCAGTTGCTAGTAGCTAAGGAGAACACAGAGGATTAAAAAGACATGATGGACTCTTCAGAAGAGATAATTATCTTCACTCGATTTTCTGCGTGGGAAAGTCACCGGACGACACAATCTTGTGAACATAGCCATACTGAGAAATACAGAGAGTTGTGTGGAGCTGATAGTATTAATTACCTTTTTCAGAATGGAAGACATTGTGAACCTCACTGGTGGATGTTTGGCCAGTATAAAGTTAGAATTAGTGCATCCCTATATGCCATTAATCGCTGTGTGTCTGACTGACTGAATCCAGCCTTTTCCATTTGCTGTGCTGTGTTTTGAGTTTCCTTTTCCTTTCAGAGTAAACCAAATGTGGCCTGCATGCAAAACACATGAAAACATTTTCATAATTGTGCTCATAAAGGTGTTCAGCACAATGTTGCGTATGTAAATAGTTTGACTTATATTACTATTCTTTGCCATTTCAGTTTACGTATTCCTGTCACAATTTTTAAGATTTTCATCAGGCTGGATAAACAAAACATTGCTTTGCATGTCAAAGTAGGACTAAATCGTTTTTATCTGTTGTGCACCTGAACCTTGTTGAAGCTTGGTTTGTGGCTTTTTCACCTATCCATTCATGTTATGAGCTTATGGGTTTTTAAAGAGGCTTACACATTTGAATGTTGTGTAGATGTATCCAGATGATGCCTTTCAGGAATTGGGTTAACCTTTTCTGAGGAATACATCTTTAAACTAGAAACCAAATATATTTTTCTGAAATGAATGTCAAGGTAGGGGACAGGGAAAATCTTGTCAACACATTACATATCTTTCTAGTAGCTTATTTTTTATTTTTACCACAGGACTACTCAAACAACATTATTAGACAGTATTAGGCAATAAGCTTAGTTTTGCATTGCCCCATCCCAAACATAGCAATAGCCAGGATCGGAACATGATTTCACCCACTAGACAACAAAGTATTGAGATATTAATGTGGTCTGGTGTGGTTAACTTGATTATTCAACACTAAAATGTATAAACAACTCTGTGCAGGGCAATACTGTTAAAATCAACATCATATGATATTATCTAATATCAGTGTATATCATTATATAACAGATACATGCATAAACGTGTAAAAGGGTCAAATTGCTGCTTTGTTCCATTGTTGCATTACTTCAGACAACTCTTAACACATAAAACAAACTTTCATTTTAAATTTCCATCAAGATTTAAGTATATATGAGTATGAACTGCCTTAACATTGGTTGGAAGGTTTTTTCTTCTACTGTGTCAGTCAGTATCTCTTACCTGGGATGTCATGTTTGTGTTTTAGTGTGGGGACGCCTTTAAAAATGAGGATGTCGTTGTGCTCAATGGCACTAAGGAGGAGGTTGAGAAGCTGAGGGAGAAGATGGAAGAGAGGCGGACCAAAGCCAAAACTAAGGTGAGTTTTAATTTAAACAAATTACAGCTAATCTACGATGATGACGTGATGGAGTGGGTTGTCAGGGTTAAATAAACTGTAAAATATGTAATTGGCTTCTTGAGAGTGAACAAAATGTGTTATTTTTGTAAACTGAAACATCCAGTTATAAATACTTCGTTTTGGAAAACATTTTCAAGTACAACATACATTTTGAAAGTTTTGTAATCAATACGTTTCCCTTCCTTTTTTAGAAATCAAAGAAGAGCAAAGCAGCTGAAGCTGTGTCCACACCATCAGAATCAAAAGGTTTGTGTAAAGCCTGGTTGAGGCATCATACATCATTGTTAAGATGCATTTGTTAAACAAAACCAAGCAGCCAACAAAACCCTTACTTCTTCATTTGGATAATGTTTTGAATGTGCTGTAGAGGAGTTAGCTGGGTTATTCAAACATTTAACTCTCATGCGATCTTAGTGTTAGAATAACAGCAGAATGTGACACCATCATCTACTATAAAACTGAAACTTCTGAAAACTTTTAACTACTTGAGTCTGTAGATATTGCAGCTATCTTTAGACTTTGCTGTGAGACGTGGATGATGTATATAACTTCCCATATAGGCGGCTGCATATATGGAAAAAAAAAACACATAACCCTAAAAAAATTCTAACAAAAGGTTTCTCAGCTGGTTTTTGTAGTATTAGGTGTCCTTAATAACATACTAAAAGTTTACCAAAGTTTGACCACTAGAAAGGTGTAATTTTCAAGATGGTGTCCAAGATTGGCAGGACGCCCTTAAAAAATCCTCTGTAAAGCCAACAAGCCACAACTAGCACAGGCAGTCACTGAGTTCTCAAGCAAGAAATCTAACAAAACATCCTCGATTCCATCCAGGATAGTTTTCACTGGAAGAGGTAATGAGCTCTGCTCATTTCCTGCAGCCCTGTTCGTAGGCAAGGAAATCTTCTGTAAAGCCAACAAGCCCCAACATCATGTCGAAAACTGGACAATTTTCACTGGAAGATGTAATGAGCTATGAAGGAAATCTTCTGTAAAGCCAACAAGCCCCAACTAGAGCAGACAATCACTGAGTTCTAAAGCAAGAAATCTAACAAAACTGTCCTGGATTCCATCCCACCAACTGAGCATTATGCTTCCTGGTTCACCGCTTGGCATGGGAAAAGGGTGACAGTTACGGTGCCATTGCACCGTCATATGCAGACTTTACCATACGCCATTATGGTAAAACAATATAGCCCCATCGTTAACTTCAATGCAGAGACTGAGTTTCTGGGAAGAAAGGATGATTTCCTTTCCAGATCTTGCAACAAACAAGGACTTATCAATCTTATGACCGCATCAGGTGATGCAGACGTGGACATTGTCAAAGCTGCAGTCAAAGCCTCAGAACATCAGCCCAAAACCTTGATAGGGGAGGATACAGACTTACTCATTCTTCTCCTCTACTATGCTGGGACGAACAATAGAGGCCTCTATTTTCGTTCAAAGCTACTAAGCTACTGAAGTGTACAACATCAGTTAGATGAAACAAGTCCTGGGTAGTGACTTGTGTGTGTGTGTGTCTAGTTCACTTGCCTCTTTGCGCTACAACCTTTTTAGCAAGAAATTTGTTACCCCATAACGTCTGCCTCCAATTGAGTCCTTAACCAAATACCACTGCCAAAGAGTTTACTTCCAGATCATAGTGTGGATTGGAAAGGAAGGTGACATGAACACAGTGGATTGGGGCTGGAAACTGGTGGACAACCGGTTCCTGCCAGTTATGACCAGTAAGACTGCTGCCTCAGAAAGCCTCCTGCAGATGATCCACTGTAATTGCACAACTGCCTGCCAAACACAACAACAGTTGCAGGGCATATGGACTAGAGTTGAAGATCTCTACCCGTCGGGTTCGGTCTTAATTTCTATCATTTTACACGGGCTCGGGCCAGGCTCGGGCTTGCGCTCCAGGAGAATGTATAAATGACTCATTCTTGACGAAAGACAAAAGAGCTGTGCACGTGCGGCGCAGTCTCTTTTTTCTTTCTCTCCCCTTTCTGCCGAGTGGTGCGTGTGCCCTCTCGCGGTGTGAAGCGCGTGTCTGCGCTATTCTCCGACATGCACTCTAATCACTGCCGAGTACAGCTCTAATATGGACTACCATGCATGCCTGCTTGTGGACCATGTCAAGTTGGGAACTGTGAGAATCACTATAATCAACCTCTATGGGAGGAAGAGTGTGACGACTAATGGGAAGGTCACAGTGCAAAAAAGTATAAAAAATAAACCAGAATAAGAGGAAACAACTGAAGAAAATAGAAAAAGATATGTATTAAAAGTATTAAAGTATAAAAAACAAAAGGCAAAAAAAACAAAATTACATCACATTATAAAAAATATTTAAAAATCTGTAAAAAAAATAAAACACAAAAAATAAAAGGGGTTAGCGGTACTGAGCCTTCACGTGGAATCCCTGTTTTGACTTAAGCCTGGTTCACACGGGACGATTTTAAAATTGTCGGCCGATTTTCCAATCCTGAGAGACCCCACACACGGCGATAAAAAATCACGGGTCTAACAGTTTTGGTCGTACAGTGTGTGGTGCGCAGCACACGGCAAAATCAACACATCACACAAGAACCGATTTGACTCCCGAGCATTCCCAGGTCAGACGGGAAATCCCGCAAAATCCCTCGAGATCAAACGTGACTTCAGAGTAAACAATCATGGCGGACGAAGAGGATGCAGTGGCGATAGTTTGTAGTTTGTTTTTAACCGAAAAAAAACGTTATCAAAAGAAAAGGCGATGGTCAAAGAAGTGGAGACAACGCGAGCATGGACTATACTTGCTATACTTATCTCCGACGTCCACTGGACTTTCTGGTGCGCCATGCCGCCGGCTGTTTTGATTTTGTTTCCCGGTGCTTTCCTCGCCGCCTCGTCACCTCGCTTTCTGATTGGCTACACGCCACAGTCCACAGGCTGCGTGCTCGTTTGTCCCCGGGGGACACCACACACGAGGAGAAATCGGGTCAAAACAATCCAACATGTTGGATATCCCCGATTTGAGATCGGAGCGGTCCCGACGTCCTTCCGAGCAGACGAGAGCAGTCTTAACACACCACACACGGCAAGAATATCTGATCAGATTATTTTACGATAATCGGAGCATCCTTAAGATTGTCGGAAGGGGTGAATCGGGGCTAAAATCGGCCTAATTATCCTGCCTTGTGAACCAGGCTTAATTTTACAGTACCACACAGTTCTAATGAATTTATTCAAACGATATGAGGAGGAGGAGAAATATGCAATTACTTAAGGGAAATTGTATTATTAAATTGTATGTAATTGTATTCACCCTTATTTTTCACATAAAAATGTTTGTAACCAATTGCTTTCATATAAAATTGTAAATTGCAAATATGCTAATTAGAATATTAGATGGCCAAAACATGTATCAGGAACCAGTATTCCTGGTCTAGGAGGAATACAAAGGACTAATGGTCATTTTAAGGACCTGACGGCCGCCATTTTGAAAATGGGGCCTTTCTTGGAGTCAAACTTTGGTAAACTTTTAGTATGTTTTTAAGTACATCTGATACTACTGTAAACCACTGAGAAATATTTTGTTAAAATTTTTTTGGGGTCAAGCCATATTTGCAGCTGACTAATAAGCGAGAAGATGAGTCTAATTGTCACATTAGGGATTTGATTTTTAAAATCATCATCTCATCTGCTCTTTTTCCCTGAAGGTTCTTGTTTCATTTCATAAAAGTGTATCTATATTTTTATGATGTTAGTAGAGGTGCTCTTTGTTTCAGGCGCTATAAAGCACTGGTGTCACCATGATTTTAGAAAATGTCTCTACACTTGGTTTTTGCTCTCAACACAGCACTGAGACAGCTCTTTTCAAGGTCTCCAATGACTTACTGCTTTCCATCTAAACAGGCCTGTACTCCATTTTAATTGTCCTTGACCTCTGCTCAGCCTTTGACACAGTGGACCACGGTGTCTTAATCAAGCTACTGAAACACTTTGTTGGTATCAGTGATATAACTCTAAACTGGTTCATCTTCTATCTTTCAAACGGGTCCTTCTCTGTCATGCTTGGAGAGGCCTCCTCCACTTATGCTACTCTCTTGTGGGATCCCCCAGGGATCTTTTATTTACCATATACATGCTACTCCAGGGGCAAATCAAGCGTATGAATCAATGATTTAAACTCAAATGAGAAACCTTTTACGCAACCTTTTGTAATTCAGTTTTTGTTTATGATATATTATTTATATAAATTTATGTACATTTTCTGAAACCATAACTCGGTTATAATTGAACAAAACATTGAATGATGTTCTCTGTCTTAATCAAACTGACTCTTGTTTCTTCCCACAGATGACACACAAGCTCCACAAGTGGATGTAACCGAGATCTCACTACAAAATGGTGGTGAAAGCAGCCAGTCAGGTAGCACAATTTCTCTTTTATAAATACAGACAAACAAAACGTAACCTCTCTAAATTCGGAAAATGACAATGCTAAGCATATGTCTGCCAGAATCACTGTGAGGAATACAGCATAGCAACCATTCTGAATGTGAACTGTTTAAGATTAAGAGGTTTTCTGTCTAAATTGTTGCCAGATAATTAAAAAAGGATAACCAGCTCATATAATTAGGCAATTAGGTAATGTCTTCAATGAGAACCTTAAACACAAATGAACATTTAAAAAAGCTTTGGCTAGATGTCATATTTAACACAAAATGTAGGCAAACAATGATATTTCTTTAAAACGAATTGCTCAAGTGCCAAGCTTGCCTGTTGTTCTTAACACATCATGATGATTTCAGTGAATAAATGCTATACTATATAATCTGTTTATTATAGAACAAATGAATATAGAATTATAGAACAATATTAGAAGTTTTTTTTATTCTTTGCCTTGTTTTTCTTTATCCTGCTGTTTTGTCATTTGCCATTTTACTACCTAGCTGTGGCCGGATCCTCCAGCTCCTCTAAAGGCACCAAGTCTTCAACTTCCTCCGCCACCAAAAGGTCCGTCCAGGAAATGACAGAGAAGTCGGAGGTCTTCAAATCCCTGTTCACCAGCCACAGCTCTGCCAAGCGCACTAAAGATCAGACATCCAACTGGGTCACCCACACCCCGTATCACTTCTAGTAACTGTCACTCAGAGCAAATATCACATTTTTAGATTGCTCCAGAAATTGTGACCCATTACTGATAAAACCTAGTTCTACATACCCAGCTCCAACACGCATATAGACCCACACAGACACACACACATTGCCTACATGACCTTTAATTATGTCACCAATGAGTGGACTCCCAATACGTCTCTTCAGGCCCCTGTAGCTCAGTGTTTACATGTTGTGAACATTTTGTTAATGGCTCCCCAAGCTGTTCAGACTTTGTTTTGTAACCTTCCTCCCACATGTATTCCCTAGCATTTCTGTGTTCTCAGTCACAGGTGCTCTGAGAATTGATGCTCGGGTGACTTTATTATCTCTGTCACTCTGCTGTCTCCTAGTGGACACAGTGTAGCTTTTCAAAGTGATCTCTGCATGGTTGGAAAAGTAGTGTCAGACCAAATATAGGGTTGATTTCACTCACACAAAAAACTGCAAAAGATCTACATCTTTACATCTACTGTGGTCAGTAATTATTTTTAATTACTGACCACAGTATGAGCTTGGCCCACATTTCTTTATTGTATAATGCATTTAACGTGTTTAGCAGAGGACATTCAAGTGATTTGTAATAATTTCATGGGTTATTTTTTTTGTCTTGAAAAGTGGGTTTAAAAATGATGGTTAACAACAGAAAGACAGTTTAAAGCATCTTGCTTATTTATTGAAGCTTCTAAAACTCATAAATCAACAAAAGCGCACAAAGCATAAGACAAACATAAGTAGCTGTAGTGTAACAGGACAGGAGGAAACATACTTTTAGCTCAGTGATCTTCCTCATTTCTGAGCATCACAAGCTTCAATATTTTCCAAAGTGCTTCCAACTGTGTGTAGCCTAATGTAGTAAAATTGAAAAAAAAATACGTCCTTCATATTTGCAATTCAAGTAATTTCTTTTTCTTTTTTCGCATATAACAAGCAAAAGCCCAAATAAATTTCTATTCAATCCTGTTACGTTTTACGTTGAATTTTTTTCCAAGTCCTCCAGATGACCATGTTTCATACTGTGACCATGACCACGTTTGTTCATACCTTTTTTATACGACCCTTTAGAGCATTTCATAAATTAGCACCCATAATGGTGGCAGAAAATCTGACCCACAGAAGCGTTTTCCGTCCTCTTACCTAGACGTAACGTTAGCTTTTTTAAACACATCGTTAACGTTGTGAAACAGTCACAGTTTGGTTAGGTGTAGGCAACAAAACTACTTACGTTCAGGGGTTAGGTTAGGTTAAAATGTTAAAATCAGTACTTCCATACATGACATAATAACGCACATGACACAACCACCGGTCCCGTGCGTGGAAATCCTGAATTTGTTAAAGGGGTGATTGAATGCAAAACCGATTTTCCCTTGTCATAGTTGAATAATGACAGTTTAGTGGGTAACTAGGACATACATAGAACCTCAAAATCCCATTGACACCTCTTTCCTCTGCAAATCTCACAATTTGAAACTGCCTCTGAAAACGGGCAAATCTCAACGAGTCGCCTAGTTGACGTCAACTCGGCAGCTCCTTCTCATTTGGCTCTTGTCTCGATCTTTGTCACGCCCAAACATTTACATAGGTTACACCACTGATCTGAGATCAGGTAGTCTTCTGAATAGGTCGTGTAGATCTCAGAAATTGTATACATTGTTAATCTGCTATTTTACCACTAAATTCACTTCTGACACTTTTTTTATGCGAGAAATCAACTGTGTAGAGGTCAAATATGGGCCGTTTTACGAAAATTGATGTCTAATTGCAAATTTTGTCCGACTGTGTCGGAGTTCAGCGGCCAGTGCTGCCTGGGTTGCTGCCTCGCCGCCGGCCAGCCTGCCTTCCTTCACAGACCCCGGTCTGCTGTGAGGTAGATGGAGCTACAAAAAATTAATTAAATTGAAATCGGACACCATTGTTAGCTTTATAAGACCTTGGGGTAGATGTTATATAAGTGGTGTGACGAAATTCAAACTGTAAATATGCTCGAATTATATTGAAAATATTGAAGGGACAGTTGCAGCTAACGAAACCCCTAATGTTCACAAAAATGCATTAAATTGAAATTGGGCACCATTGTTAGCTTTATAAGACCTTGGGGTAGATGTTATATAAGTGGCGTGACGAAATTCAAATTGTAAATATAGCTACTCTAGTTATGCCGGCCAGCCAGCTCCGTGGAGCTCCACGGAGCTCCAAGTATTCCAGTAGTCCAGTATCCAGGGAAACGGTGACTTTCACTGGGTATGGAGGTTGCCGCTTTCTCATCAGACTGTGTGGAGCTTCTAGCTAAAGTCCGACACGTCTTACCAAATTTGCAATTAGCCATCAATTTTCGTAAAACGGCCCATATTTGAGCCTTATATAGTTGATTTCTCGCTTAAAAAAGTCTCAGAAGTGAATTTAATAACAAAATAGCCCGACAAACAATGTATAACTTTGCAGTGTCTGAAATATGAGATCTGCTGTCTTGTCGCCAATGTGTTTCTATGGGGTTCGCTCAAACCAATCAGCGCGCAGCTCATCTAAATATTCATGAGCATACCATATTTGGAAGAAAAGCTCTTGTTCCAAATAGAGCCATATTCGCAGGGTAGTTGAGGGCCTAATAAAATAGCATTCGGGCAATTTTCAGCCCAACCAATGTTACATACCCTATTAGGAGACCTTAAGGAACAGTGTAAAATACCCTATATAATCATTCAATCACCCCTTTAATACCACGTTACATGACTTCCTGCTTTGCTCCCGTCATAATTATAACAGCCAGTAGAGGGCGCCACCTAACAATAAACATAAATATGAGTCGCAATAGCTGCTTGTACAAACGACCTATGGGGTCTTGTATTTGTGCAGCCTGTAGTACAAGTAAAATGCACAACAAGTTGCCTTTATTGTGTGTTGTGCCTGTAATATAAAGCTGGGTTACACAACTCTAAATGCAAGGGAAAGCAATAATTACCTGTGATGACAGCATCAGCAGCAACTCCGTTCAAGGGAAAATTAACATTAAGAACAGTCTATAAAAAGCTATTATTAAGTACAGCAGTTAACATTTGTTTATATGTAAGAGGTGTAAAAACGAAATCTGTTATGCGGTTTAGACTTCAGAGTGTTGATTAGGGCACCCAGCTGGCACCTTCTAGCTCCATAAATATTACTAAAACAGACTTTGTCCTGTTGCTTGGTTGCTACCACACATACAGTTGTGTTCAAAATAATAGCAGTCCAACATCACTAGCCTCATAAATCAATTTTTTGGTAGAAGTGATATTTCTACATGGCAAATAATTTACTAGTAAGTGTTGTAGAGACATAGAAAACCAACAGACCCAACAGTCATGACATGCATGCTGCTCATTCTGTGTAATTGAATCTATAATTGAAAGGGGCATGTTCAAAATAATAGCAGTGTTGTGTTCAATTAGTGAGGTGATTGATTCTGTGAAGAAACAGGTATCAATTATGGCCCATATTTAAGGAAGGAAGAAAGCAAATGTGCATGCTGGTTATAGTGCATTTCACACTGAAATACTCAGCAAAATGGGTCGTTCCAGACATTGCTCTGAGGAACAGCGGACTTTGATTAAAATGTTGATTGGAGAGGGGAAAACATATAGAGAAGTGCAGAAAATTATAGGCTGCTCAGTCAAAATGATTTCAAATGCCTTGAAATGGCATCCAAAGCCTGAACGACGTGGGGAAAAAGCGGTCAACCACCATTCGAATGGATCGAAGAATAGTCAAAATGGCAAAGGCTCAACCAATGATCAGCTCCAGGAAAATCAAAGACTTAAAGTTACCTGTGAGTACTGTTACGATCAGAAGAAGGCTATGTGAAGCAAAGCTATCAACTAGAAGCCCCCGCAAAGTCCCATTGCTGAAAAAAAGACATGTACTGAATAGGTTGAAATTTGCCAAAGGACACAGTGACTGGCCAAAGGAGAAATGGGTCAACATTCTGTGGACTGATGTGAGCAAAATTGTTCTTTTTGGGTCTAGGGGCCGCAGACAGTTTGTCCGACGACCCCCATGCACTGAATTCAAGCCACAGTACACTGTGAAGACCGTAAAGCATGGTGGTGCAAAAATCATGTTATGGGGATGTTTCTCATACTGTGGTGTTGGGCCTATTTATCGCATACCAGGGATCATGGATCAGTTTCAATATATCAAAATACTTGAAGAGGTCATGTTGCCTTATGCTATAGAGGAAATGCCTTTGAAATGGGTCTTTCAACAAGACAACGACCCAAAACACACCAGTAAGCGAGCAAAGTCTTGGTTCCAGATGAACAAGATTGATGTTATGGAGTGGCCAGCCCAATCCCCAGACCTTAATCCCATAGAAGACTTGTGGGGTGACATCAAATATGCTGTTTCTGAGGCAAAACCCAGTAATGCAGAGGAATTGTGGAATGTAGTTTAATCGTCCTGGGCTGGAATACCTGTTCACAGGTGCCAGAAGTTGGTCGACTCCATGCAACACAGATGTGAAGCAGTTCTCAGAAATAATGGTTATGCAACTAAATATTAGTGCAGTGATTCAAAGTAAAGCAAACCATTGAGACATTTTTTTCAGTTTATACAGTAAATGTTTGAGTTTGTAATTTTGGGCATTATTCACTTTTTTAAACGCACTGCTATTATTCTGAACACAACTGTACGTTATGGTCTTGTGCAGATGCCCACTAATGTCTTCTAATGATACAGGAGATCAAAACGGCAGCTTCCAATCAGATATCCCCATAGTACAGGAAGTAGCCTAATCACATCTTTTTCTTCAGTAATTTAGCCTTTGTCTCCTTTTAACCTCACTTGAATATTTAACCTTTGCTGTGCAGAATGATGTTTGTGCAGAGTTTAACACTAGAAAGCTGTTTTCACATTGATCTGCTGACGTTTCTGCTCACCTTAAATCTCAGTTTAAATCCAATCCTGGTCCAATACTGTATGCAAATTGCACAATTGTTATGTGAAAAAGAGTAAATGTACACCACTGGATACGCCTATATGAATATTTTACTTAAAAGTAATACTGATCCTTCTCGAACAAAAAGGTTGGTTGAGGTTAGCTCTGTGGTGATGTGAGGTTGCAGCCACAAGGCGGCAGCAGAGTCGTCTTTGGAGTTTACAGACCCTTTGTACTGTTGTCGCAGGGTAAAAAAAAAACATACAAAGGGGAGTCTGCCTGCTTCTCATTAAATGTAAGTTACACTATAAATAATCCAGTCATTGTGGCTAAAAATTTAAATAAACACTGCGTCCTCTTGTCTTCATCCAGCAGCAGTCTACGAAATGTTCTGTTGGTTGTTGATTTATAATATCTTTCGGCGCACTTTAAATAATTGCATAGGTGGTTTACAAAGAAATAATTCATCAATAATAAGAACCACATTAAGCTCATATCACATTTTTATTTTTTTTTAATTTGTTGTTAGTAACCAAAGGTTTGTCTTTGCTTCGAAGCAAAGGCAGATGCATTTTCTAATAGCCCTTTAGCCATTTCGTTTGTTTTATATATTCCAGTAGCATATTGTCAAAGCACAGTATTGGCTTTATCTTGCCCCATGGTTTTGGGAGCGTTGAGAACCATTTTCTAATGTGAGTAGATATTTGCCAAACCCTGCAGGAGCGAATTGTTTTGGACAAAAAAAAAAAAAAAAAAAAAGACAGAGATAGGCTAACTATGGAATTTACCGTTATTGAACGCATCTTTAAATTTCAGTAACATGTATACAAAATTCATAAAGACCATATACATAGCATACATATTTGGAATTCAAATAAAGTTGGAAATCATAGGCCTATAGCCTAGTTTTATGTAGCTCTATTGTCCAATTGTGTTTTTTTCAAGAAACACAAAATAGTTCACACAGCTGGTCATTTGCAATTAAGTCATACGATTCACAGACATTGGAAATGGGAATTAAAATATCTTGAAAAAAATAATAAAAGACATGCAAAGTTGTTTCCATCATATTTCTTTTTATATTATTTAATAAAAGCGTATTGTTTAACGAGGCTTTGGCAGGTGTCCGGGCTGCAGATCAGAAAGGTAAGGCTATTTTCTCAGAACAAGATATGTAGCCTAAGCTACATTCTCAACCACATAGGAAGACACTTTGATCTGTTCATTAGTTTAAGCTAAAGTATTTGGGAGATCAGATAACAAGAGCCATTTTAGGCCTTAAAAAGTTCAGTGGCTTTTGAAAGCAGATTCTTGGTCAGCCTGGGGCGATGTGGCTTTCGGGATGGAATTACCTCAGCTTGAAATTTCCCCACGTCTTTTTTTCACCTTTTCTTACACTTTATGACATTGTTTCTTTTTTACTCAACAACAGCATATAATTATGAGATTAACAATAATTCAATCCCGGTTATAGGTCTAATCCCGTAAATCGTATAGTCAGTTTACTTTTTTTTTAAAAAGATATACTAGTTTTGAATGCATGTGTGCCTTTTCTCATGCACCTTAATCAATTTTAATAGCTTTACACGTTTCTTTATTGAAAACATCACAAATGCGGGTTTTCATCGAGGAACTATAGATAGATTGTTTTGATTTATCTCACTCAGGTGTATTACACTGGATGGCGCATGCGCAATGCACGATAGTCAGGTGAAGTCGGCAACGTAAAGCTCTCATGGTTTCAGTCCCTCGCTGCGTCTCAGTGGGATTGCTGTGACTGGAGCCTGGCAGATGTCTGTACTGGAGAGAATAGACTGGAGGGTGAGTTCGCTCGAGTATTTTTGTCTTACAGCTGACATAGTTTAACCCAACCTGCATCATGTTTATCGCGTTTGCTGCTGAGCCTAGGCCTATATTCATTGTATTACTTTACACCATAATCACCTGTTCGTAACCGCGCAGCGCCGTATGCACTTTTGAATAACCCGTGATTAATGCCATAAAGGCCAAATACTTTATTCTCTCAAAAACTTCGAGTAGCCTAATTTGGTTTGAGGCTACTGCATTACAGAGCAGTGATGTTTAAAAAAAAAAATTAAGGTTACACAACATAATAGGCTACTTTACAGTAGCCTATATGAATATAACCTGAATATCATTGTACTGCTCATTATAGGCTAGGCCTATGTGGTGTTGGCATTCAGTATGCCTATAGGCTAATAAAAGGCGATTCTTGTATTTAAATGGGATTTATTAAGTCAGCTTTAAAACAGGCTAATTTATTATATTAGTCTATATATGGACAGTATCTAACCAGTTGAAAAATCACTAAGTAGAACTCCCTCATTGATTTGTGTGACATTTTTTTCATTTGTCCGGGCGTGGATCCAGTTAATCTTTACACCTGACATCCGATGATCCGGTTGTCACTGCATTGGACTGTCATTAAAATGACAAGATGAGCATCAGATTGGTTCAAAGCATCACCGCCTGACCAAGCGTGACTAACTCCCTTTAAGTCTGCTCTGGGTATCTTCCAACGTAAAATAACATTTAATCAGCGCCCATTTCACTTCTGCTTCGCATCACAACAAGCAAAGGACCAACGCGCAAAAAGAGATAATCCTTAGCCGTCCTCGTCCTGTTGTTCCCATGCACAGCCGATCATCACAGCTTGGGTGCGCAGACGCCACAGACTGTTTATCCTAAAAGACAAAGCTCTGTCCATTAATCTTACAAATTATAATATGACATTTAGTAGGCTACTCGTCAAATGATACAAAACCAATGAATGAAATGACTCCAGATAATGGACAGTAGGCCTGTTTTCTATTGAGGAAAGAGATATTTTATAATGCTGAATTTGAAAGTAGTTTAAATAAAATTGAATAAAATGTAACAAAATAATAGAGAATTGAAAAAAAAAAAGGGGGGGGGGGCATCTTTTGTCTTCACTTTGGGTTTTGATGCATATCAAAGCTTCAAAGCAGCCTTGTTTTGGACATTGCAAAGCTCCACCAAAGATGTAAATGAAGTTAAGAAAGAGTTGTTTGTTGAGATCCTTTCAGCTTTACAGGTATTTTGAGAGAAAGATGCTGCTAAACCCTCGGGCTTATTGCGGTTTGAAACAAGCACTTAACCACCACTGTGAAACCCCGCACAGTGTCATGGGTTTACTTGAATGACTGTTATAGTTATGCATTCAAATCGGAGAGTTGTATTATCTTAATATCTGGGTCATTTTTGAGCTGCAAATCAGTAAAAAGCAATCGTATTAAGTCTATTCTACTATACTTCTACTTCTACAACAGTAAATGCAAACCACTGCGAATAATAATAACAATTATAATAATATAATCCTTATTGTTATTATTATTTTAAAACAAGAATTATGATCAAAATAGCCTGCAATTTGGCGTGATTAGGTACAATTAAAAAGACTTGAAAATAATTGCAGTTGTTTACATTGGTAGGCCCTACATCAGTAATACAATTAATAGGTTTTATTAACCTATTTAAAAACTCTGTAAAACAAATGTATTTTTTAAATTTTTTTAATAAACAGAACTTGCCGCTTGTCTTTTAATCATCGTTAAGAACACCATCGAAATTCATCTCGAACCGAGCACTAGCTATGATTGGCGGAGAGGCATTCAACTGAGGTGACAAAACCTCACAATGAGGTACTCAGTAACCTAGCAACCCGTCTTTCCAACATTAGGCTACTTAAACCGAGTTGTGTTGTTTCTGACACAAATTGTAGCCTACCAATTGTAATTAAAGATGTATGATTTGGACTCAGCAACAAGTGGAAATGAGTTGTTCCCCTAATTGGAGTAATATCTATAGAACTTTTGAATCTCTTTTTATATCATCATCTCGTAGCCTATGTCTATAAGGAATATAACCCTAAAACAGAGGCTGCAGGTGTCCTATACATTTAAACGCCCTGTCTTCAAGTTACTGATGGGGCTTGAGGAGATGAAAAAAACAAAACAAAAAAAAAACATTAAAACAAACTAGTAGGTTGTAAGATCATTCTCTCACTGTAGGCTACGCCACGAAAAGTGTACTCTAAAGTAGGCCTATCGGTTTAGAAGTCTGACACTGTACAGACGGACAGAATTCTGATTGGACCGTTGTCCCGCCAATCAGCAATATTTTCATTTTACTTTTTCAGTGACATCATCGTGCAGGGTGACGCCTCCTCGGAGCGGCTGTGCAGATATAGTACAGTGCTCATGGGTGCACCAATAAGACTGAACATCGCTTTTTTTGTCCATAAGAGGGAGTCAAGTTTCTTATATGCACCGTTTTCGCCCACTTCCACAACAGAACTCCATAACACATTGAATGGACAGGGGGGGGGAATATTGCTTGACAACGATTATTTTCTCCCATAGTGGCTGTTGGAAACTGTTATGTGTGGTTGGATAGTCAGTCGGTCGGTCAGTTCGCCCCTTCAGCCTTCAGCCGTAACTTCGCCTCTTCGCCGCAGCTGAAGAACAAGGTGGTTCATGATCACCAGGAAGCTCTGTATTTTCTCATACCTGGATTAACTCGCAGGCGACACGATTTTTTTTCTTTTTCTTTTACCCTTTTTTTTGTAACAGAGAGCCTTTTTCTCTGTCAGAATGTTGTGGAAATTAGCCGACAACGTGAAGTATGAGGATGACTGTGAGGTGAGTTTCGATAGAGTTACAAAATGAGGGATAAGTGCCTTTAACATCGAACAAAAGTTTGCCATTCAACGACAACAGTGACTATAGGTTGATTTTAGCATACGATAATGATAAAATAAAGGAAGATAAACATTGAAATCATAAACGGCCAGCATAACAGACGACAAGGACAAAAACTGCTAAAAAGTCAATTTTGAAAAAAGTTGACACGCCTACTGTTGTGAAAGTAAGACGCAATTTTCAGAATAAATAACCATCGGGCTATTTCGATGACGATAACATCGACAACAGTAATTTCTACATAATAACACTAGCCTAATTATAATATTAATAATACTACCCTAATAATAATAATAATAATAATAATAATAATAATAATATTAATAATAATACCCTAAGCCTAATAATAGCCTAATAAGAATTTAAAACGGTTATTTTCCAAAAGTAGCAGGTTATAGGCTTTTTTATTAGCCTACTCACACGTGAGAACATTCTCATATAATTTCAATTCCCAATTAAATTGAAATAATAAAGTATCTTTATTTCCTATAATACAGTATATAGCCTACGTTAATATTAAATGTAGGCATAATATATCTTCAGTGGACATCATGCCAGTGGGCAACAGACACTTGATTCCCTTGAGAGACACATGTCACCTAACCTGCCATCTTGTTGTCAGCTTTTTCACTTGACCTGTCTCTTCCGTCCCACAGGAAAGGCACGACGGCAACAGCAATGGGAACCCCCGGCTGCCTCACCTGCCAGCGGTCAGTCAGCACCTCTACAGCCCGTCCCCCTCCCTCTCACACTCGGCCAGTTCGGACTTCCAGCCCCCGTACTTCCCGCCTCCCTACCAGCCCATCTCCTACCAGCAGTCCAGTGACCCCTACTCACACCTCGGCGACCCTTTCAACATCAACTCCATACACCAGTCGCCGTCGTCGAACCAGCAGCAATGGCCCGGTCGGCAGGGCCAGGAGGGGCTCGGTGCGCACGGGAGGAGCGGACTGGCGAGTCAAATCCTCGGCCTGGAAGGCTCGTCCGGGGTGAGGAGGGAAGGTTTCCGCCGGCCGGAGCTGCTGCCCCCACACGTGCACAGCATAGAGTCGTCGGTTATTGGTGATAACATGGGGATGCACGATATGGGACACGGACTGGAGGATGTTCAAGTGAGTGGATTTGATTGAGATAAATTACTTGAAATTACACTTTAGAAGATACGGTGTGAGGAGGTCGCTAAGGTGTGTGTGCGTGCATGTTGCATGTGTGTGTTCACTTATTGACAAAGGCAGCCAAAGATCCTAATACATTTTAGGATAAGTATCCTATAATATAAAGCTAAAACTAATTCCTTAGGTAACTGTAGCCTATATCAAACCGGACATTAATCATATGCGATTAAAAATACAATCAAAGATCACCACTATCAACTCAATATAGCTGCCATTTCATATTCAAAATCAGAATCGTGTGTGTCATGAATGATATTTATTGCTAAAGTAAGTTTTGACTTGCATGGAATTTGTGTGTTTGGAGCATACGGTAAACATATGCAAAGGGAATAAACAATAGAGCAAAGTACTGCAACAGTCAAGAATATAAATGAAGAATATAAATATTACAATAAAAAGACACTATAGCAAAGATGTACAATATATATTATTGGATTTTGATATTGGAAATAGCTATTTTATGTTTCTTTGGTTTACGTGAAAGAGATATATTTGGAAAGAAATTAATTTGAGCTTGCTATGTCTGTCATTGGTGTTTTTTTTTTTAAACAATGCATATGATTGCTTATGGCTGCTTCTGTTCTGTTCTATTTTTTTTATCAGCATGTAGATGACCACAGTATTATTATGGCAGATCAGACAGTCATCAAAAAAGGTGAGTTTATGGCATGTTTATGACTAATCTTCAGTCCCAAAGAACTGCAGTTCTGTTCATTTGAAAAGAAAAGGAAAAACAAGTTTTGGAAAGTGCTGCCTGGGGTACATGTGCCTTTGTGAAACCAAATAAAGATACGGTAATTACTGGCAGGGGCTGGAAATTTACTGCAAGGACAGTATTTTTTTTTACTCTTTACATATTTGGAATTGTCATAACAATTACTTCTATAGTTACATGTCAGGGCACTGAGTTTGAGAGTACAGCAAAGGAGAAGTCTTGTATGTGTACATGCACTGCATACACTGATAATCCTCGTAGCCATGAGATGCACTCATCTAAGCTTGATGTGATCCTTAGCCTATTCTGTCGGTGAAGGCGCTTGAATGGATGCCCAGTGGGGAAAAACTGATCCCTTTCAAAAACGATGAAAATTGAGCAATCTCAGAACCTCGGTGTTGACAGTGAGAAAAGAGGAAAGCTTTGGATCATATCTTTAGGCTGGTTAAGCTTGCAATTGCAGCTTTCTTCAGTTCATGTTAACAGAAAAATTATGAGTTGATCTTGAAGCAGTGTTAAGCTCTGCAGATCCAGTTTTTGGCAGGGTGTGGCATTAGGCTTGCATGTGAAGGACAGTTTAGTTATTTGTCGGGACATGAACTGTTTTGAGGGAGAACTTATTCCCGCTGTTTTGTCACCAGGCTTTATTAAACTGACTTTGAGTTGAGAAAGATCAGCTTGAGCAACATTATTCTACTGCTTAGCTTTCTACCTTTTTTAAACCATAGATAGATAGGTAAATAGATGGATAGATATATAGATAGATAGATAGATAGATAGATAGAGAGACAGATTAATTAATTAATTAATTCATTACATTCTGTGAAAAACTCTAAAACTATGATATAATATTCGTGCAAGTACAGGTTTTTCTTCATGCTTGAGTTTTCTCATTATCATCCCCAACCATTATCACAGTGGTGTGGTTAATTTAACATTTATGTGATATTTTACAGTGAATACAGTGTTTTTTTGTTTCTCGAAAGCATTATAGTAGAACGTGTTATAATATTACCATGCATAGTTAAATGCTGAAAGCCATTTGCACAGCATAATAAACCAGCCAGTCTCCATTTGTTACGGAAATAAGTGATGGCTAATTATATTGTTCGCATGCTCAAGGACACGCTATAGGCAAACTAGGTTTCCCAGCCATGTGCCCCAAAGGAGCCTAAAAGCACTCACGTGACTCTGTGATTTTTGTCTCAGTATTAGGACTACGAGGTGGCAGGAACCTTGATCGCTTACAGAGGACTTATTATCAGGGGGGCATTCTTGCGGGTGAGGATGAAGATAGCTATGTTGTGTAGTGTGCTGTACTGTTTTGTTTGTCCGATGACTGTCAGTGCTTCTGTGGGGGGTTAAAAACTTTGTCTAAATTGAGAACCAGCACAAAACACACACACCTTGCTTAGAATACTTAAAGCCTTTGAGACCAAATAATAAACAGTACTGAGGTGTATCTCTGTGGCTTAGATGAGGGGCAGGCTGTATGTGTATACCTGCTTGTGGATGATGTTTGGCATGAGTGCATTTTAGCTCTTTAAACATCAGGCATCCAATGTTTGGGAAACCACACAATATTCCAAAAGTCTTTCTTACAGCTCCTTTCCTACATTGGTTTTCTCAGCCGTGCAGAGCTGCATACATACTCTTCCTTGTGATTACGTACAAGAACACCCAGATTCCCTGTTGCACAGAGAGGATTATTATGATTAGAGCTTATGTACATACACAGAAAAAGTGCATATATAAACAAATTCTGTTGCACAACCAGAATCTTTTTGCCTTTCTTTTGTTGTTCTTCACTCTTCGGCTTACCCACATTTTTTTTCTCCTCACCCTCCAGGGCCTGTCTCTCTACCCAAAGGCAACGCACTGGGTCTACCTTTCCAGAAAGAGTCCCTGCTGGGAATGGTATCAAACCCCACAGAGGTATTCTGCTCCGTGCCGGGCCGTCTATCCTTGCTGAGCTCCACATCCAAGTACAAGGTTACCGTGGCTGAGGTCCAGAGACGTCTGTCACCCCCGGAGTGCCTCAACGCATCGCTCCTGGGAGGGGTTTTACGCAGGTCAGAGCTCAGATTCATTCAACATGACAGCAAGCTGGATTTAATATTTCCCTGGTGTTGTTCTTCAACATAACGCAGGAATACAGTAGCACTAATTAATAAAAAAATAAGGGAATCTAACCCAAACATACAAACAACATAATTTCCTTGGTTTTTATCAATATATCTGTATTCTACAAGCTTTTGATAATGTTGTCTGATTGCCTCAGATATGAATAATCATCAAACTGAGGAGTTGCAGCTCTAGGGATCTGTAGACTAAAGCTCAGCAGCCCATGGGAAAGGCTTTTCTAAAAGCACAGCTTGGCTCAGTTGCTCTGGCTCATCAGTTTTTTTGCGTGAGGTTCGTGACATTCTTTGTCTGGTCTGCAATTTTGGTTCTCTGCTCTCTTTTGGGGATAGGTTACATCAACACGGTAAGTACCAATCTAAAGACTCTGTGGGTGTGTGCATTTGTTTGTTTGTCAGGGGTTGTAGGTTTATCCGTGGCAACACAGTTGACCTTATGGCACATATGTTAGTGTGGCAGTCTGTTGAGGGACTGTGAGGTTACCGTATGTACTCAACACCCCTGACCGGAGCATTTTGTGCTTGGAGTGCACGTTTGCCACTTCCCATGTGCCTGTGTTAATGCTGACATGCACACACATACACACACCAACACACACATGCACAATCACAGACATTTTTAAGTAGGTCATATAGCACTAGGAGGGGGATCGTTAGCAGAGGGACAGGGGGGAGAAGGGGATGAGGGGGATGAGGGGGATGAGGGGTTGGGGGCACTCATACATCCCTAAAGATGCTGCCGCTCTCACCCGCCTATGGAGAGGGAGAGCTTGCCCTCAAGTCATACGTAAAACTAAATTGGCCTTTGCAAGTGGGAAGTGTTTCTGCAAATGTGTGTACGAGTGATTTCTCTGCTATGCTTTTTTGAGTGAAAGCATTAATTGTGTTAGTGTTTTTTGGGTCAGGAGAGCCTGTTTGTATGATTTATTTTTTATCAAGAATCCCAAAAGAGACCTTCTGCAGGAGTGAGTGCAAGGCCTCTGACAGGTTGTGTCTGCAGTATGTTCTGCAATATCTGGATCTTAGCTGAAACACAATAATACAATCATACAAATCCATTTAGTTTGTTCCTCCTAATTTATGGTTTAAATGCCCTTAAGCAGATACTAATCAAAGGTAAATAATGTGTGAAGAAACTGGCAAATGCCATATTCATTTCTTAAACCTCCATTAAAGGACAAATCCGGCGCAAAATAAACCTAGGGGTTAATAACACGTGTACCGAGTTCACTGTTCTCTGGGTTATGTTTTCATGCTAATCGAATGTGACCAGTTTTTTCGCAAACCGCTAATTACCTTATAACGCTAGTCGTCGGGGCACAGATAAAGTAAAAAGAAAATCGCTATTTCTATACCACTAACAAGGCTCAAACTAGCACCACACTTCCACGGTAGCATAATGAGGGTCCCTACATGTAAACCAAAGCATTGAGAACTTTGTAAGTGTACAGACAGTTTATTAAAAAGATAGTTTAGAAAGACAGTACCGTTAACTTATACAGGCAGGCGCCATCTTGGGAAAACAGTCACGACCAGTCAAACGCCGTGCAACGTGCATTCAGTTCAGCTCACGCTGCACGACATTTTCCCAAGATGGCGCCTAGGTTCATTTTGCGCCGGATGGGGTCCTTTAACAATTTTCTACAAACTTTAACACACTGTGTGAGAAAAGTTGTAACCTTGCATTATCTGTCTGAATTACTATAGACTTAATATGTATTTTTGTGTTCTCCTTCTGCAGAGCCAAGTCAAAAAATGGAGGTCGGTCTCTGAGAGAAAAGCTGGATAAGATTGGGCTCAACCTGCCTGCAGGAAGAAGAAAGGCAGCCAATGTCACTCTACTTACCTCACTAGTAGAAGGTATGACATGTCACTCATTAGCGCATAGCACCTTCTCAGGTGTAATTGCTGTTTGCAGCGGCTAAAATGTCACTGTATTAGTGTGAGAACATCAGTCGTTAACTGTAAGCTATACATTGTCTGATATATTCTTTCTTGAAATGCCTGCATCGTATGACATGACCACAGATCATCAGTTATTTAATATCAGGGAGTTACGTAGTTGTAATGATGCCACAACACCATACCTTCACCTTCCCTTGTCAATGCATTGAATACTAAACATCAGTCATACTTACAGATATTGACGCTTCACCATTAAAACATTATCACTTTAATCACTCTACCTGCCGCGGGCTAACGTAAAATATCTTTTCCTCTCTACACGCCTCATTTTTATAAATGGGCTGATGATTCTGTGCAGGAGAATGACTTGAGGCGTGTGTTATTTAGAGACCTTCAAAGCTGAATTAAGCCTTGTTATCTTGTGTTCGTCTCGCCAGGAGGGCTTGCTGACCTTAAAGATTGTGCTTCTGAATAGCTGGCCACATCCTCAAGTGATGTGCGTGTCTATCAATAAGCGATGCTGTTGGCGCCGTGGGCACTCTCTGCTAGCATTTATCCACATAAGCCCATTATGACCATGCAAGTCAAACCACCCTCAAGATGGAAATATATTCATCTCACAAGCGCTTCTTCCCTCAAGCAAGCTACTGAGCACAGCTGATTATTCTGTAGTTCAACTGCTTCACTTCACGCGCATTGATGCTTGTGTGTATCAGGTCCAAAACGGGGCTGCTATAATGCCGTGAATTGATAAATTGCTGAGAGCGGCCAGCTTACCATTTGATCTTTGCCCATTGTGCCAGAGGACATGCAGTGATGTCTGTGTAAATCATAATAATATTTATTCGTTCATAAATATACAGTCTTGGTTTGAGACCTAAAGCCGAGTGTCAACTTCAGTGCTGTCTTCGAACTTTGTTTAAAGGTGATTTTTTTCTTTTCTCTTACACAGTCTGTTTTCTTCTTCTTCTCTTAGGCGAAGCTGTTCATTTAGCAAGAGACTTTGGTTATGTGTGTGAGACAGAGTTCCCTGCAAAGGCAATTGCTGAATACCTGGGCAGGCCGCACGTGGAACGCAACGAGGTTAACTCACGCAAGAACATGCTCCTTGCTGCCAAGTAAGTGTCTTGTCTGGATGGTTGCCTTTACACCGCTAGCAAAGTGGGATGTACCATATTAAGAATCTTTTCAAATTCTTATGTGGGTGTTATAGTATTCATTGTTTACTGGAGCAATTTGTGGACTGAATTTCCTGCAGATTTTGCTCTCAGATCACAATGAAACAGTACATGTGTTAATGTAAGTATTTTCTTTCTAAATCATAGTTTTTTCTACCTTCAGGCAAATCTGCAAGGAGTTCACTGACCTGCTTACTCAGGACCGTTCACCTCTGGGAAACTCTCGGCCGGCCCCTATCATGGAGCCTGGAATCCAAGGCTGCCTGACCCACTTCAGCCTCATCACTCACGGCTTTGGCTCTCCAGCCATCTGCGCTGCCATGACCTCGCTTCAGAACTACCTGAACGAGGCGCTCAAACAAGTGGACAAGATGTACCTGAGCTCTGCTAGCGACACTCAGGGATCCTCAGACAATGGGAGCAAATCTGCCGACAAAATGGACAAGCACAGGAAATGAGAGCTCAAAGGAGAATCCTTATGAACTTGCGAACCCCTGAGTCCCTTAATCTTGCCGCCCTATCTGCCCTTTTTGGACTTTTCAAAAATCAATATTGATTGATAAGTATCATTATCAGTCATTTTGAGAGCTGAATTTGTGTGTGAGTGTGTGCGTGTGAACTTTTGAATTTATTACATAATAAGTTGATGATTTCTAAGAACTTGCCACAGGTAGCTGCAAATCAGTCTGTGTTGGCACCTATGGTGAACGCCTGTGTACTGGTCCTAATGGGAGCCCACCTAGTGAGGGCGTAAAACACCCCATATCATACTATGCAGTTCCATACAATGCCAATGTGCTGATGCTACAGCTATGGGACCTGTTCTCTGTTGACAAGAGGAGGAAAAGCACAAAGTGCATACTGTTTTTCTCTCCCTAGAGGACATCATTTCAAGATGAGTTGCTGTGGCTGTGAATTCCTCTCAGCCCCCCCCTCCCCCTCCTGCTCTGTCTGGAGGCAAATCCACTGATTTCCTGTGTCTCAATGGACTTGCAAAGGACAATTTTTATATGAGAAAGAGAGAGAAGAAAATCCACTTCATTTTCTTTTTCTTTCTTTCTTTTTTGTGTTTGATTTGTACAACCACTTCAAAATGGCTCCAGTGTTATTGTGCTTTGTTCATGAAAGATGATTTGAATCTTATGTAGGCCTGAATGAGAGAAGACGATTTTTGGTTTGTCAGTCTGTGTTTGGTCAGAAACCAGAGACTTTACAGCCTCTTAAGTGTTCATGTGGATTACAGGCATAGCAATGCTTCCATTGTTTCTCTATCTTTTAAACCTGGCAGCGTTGTTTTTGTGTCCACATTAGGTATTCATCGTTCTTAGTATTTAAAAAAAACCAACAAGTTACAACCAACCTATTCAGTCCTGCCAGAGTGTATGCATGTTGTGAGAATGTGTGTAAATGTATATATTTCTTTCTTTAAAACATGTTTTTAATTAGACATTAAATTCCAAACATAGAATTTTATCCAGTGTCTTGCCCTGGATGTAAATATTTTCTAATTTATGTTGTAATTTAATGGGCTTGTGTAAATAATGGTATCATTCTGGTGTATGGTTTCACTTTTTATGATGATCTGTTTAACTTTTATAAATGGGTTAGTTTTTTATCAAGTAGAGGTTAGGAAGTGGGCATGATATACTTTTTTGAAAATATGTAAAAAGAAAAAAAGGAAAAATAAAATAAAATGAAAGACTCAAGCCTGATTCAGTGAGTCAGTGATGTTGCCCAGGCCATACAAAAAAACGCACACATATCTTTTTGTGCACTATTGTTCTGTAGCCCCCTTTTCAGCAGCATTTCACAGATGATGGTTAAGTCATGTGTTGGAAGAGTTTCCTATTAATAAACAGCAAAGGAAAATCCCCAAACTAATGGGAACAGCAGCCATCATTATCTGCTCTCACTTAGCTTCACAAAAGGCTGTGTGGATCAGTGAAGGCAGAGACCTCAAAAGTACATCATGTGATAAATGAAGATGCACAGCTGAGAGCAGACAAATGGCTTGGTTATGTTTAAACATAAAAAACTGTTGACACATACTGAAAAGAGCCCATCACTTAATATTATATCTTCCTAATCTTGTTTGTCTCCTGCTCTCTGATACTTCCTCTTTCTCTTATCTATTTCCTGCTTTTAGAGCAGGTGTGCCCCCATGCGAAGTGTCGATCTGCTTTTCGTTTAAAGGTGTATTTCATTTATGGAAATGCAGTGCTGCAAGTTTCACACAGCAGATGACAGTTCTTTTGATGTCTGTGAGAAAAAGAGATGGCGCAAAACTGCAGATGGGATTCACATGTGGCGTAAGGTTGCTTAATCATCACTTGCCTAGCCAGTTCCTGCTGATTCATGTGGTCTGTCTATGTGTTTCAGGAGCTTGTGTCTGAGCCATAACAACAAACCAATCCTGATTGAAACACATTTGTGCATAGCTGGATTTCTGAGTATCAATGTGTAATCCATGACAAAATGTATTGCCCCAACATTTCTCCTCATAGGTTTTGGAGGTCAGTAGGTAAAGCCAGTGTTTCACAAAGGCCAGGCTGCATGTTAGAGAGGCATCAGCAGCAGTAGCAGTGTGCCATACCAAGCAGTTAAACAAGTATCAGCCTCTCCCCTCAGAACCTGTTTAACCAGACCTGTCAACCTGGTGGCTCACTGCATTCGCAGCAGTTGACTTTAACTGCCTTCAGTTACTATTGTACACTTGGCCCTGAGAGAGTAGATAATAGCAGGAGGAGAAGGTGGTAGAAAAGGAGATATTGGTGGTATTGGAGAAGGCTGGTGGAGGTCTTTGTTGACAGGTTGAACACGGTTCAGACAACAAGCTCCCTGTGTCTGAGGCTTTGATGGGAAGTTATTTGCTCTGTTGCTTCTCGCACGACTCTTTCATGTTGTCACTCTGTCAGTTACATCGCAGGGCTTAGTTTTGGCAGCCGTGAGCTATTAAATTCACACGTCCCATTCATGTTCCTAACCCTTATTGTCAGCGGATCCACTCTGAGCAAGTGTTCTGAGTAAGAGCTTATTAGATGAGTAACTAACGTGTCCAATCTAAAGTTGGACACAGCATTTTATGAGCATTTCAGAATCAGAATTGTCATTGTAAGTACATATGACGAAATGAAAAGTGCTACTATATGGTGCAAACATAAAAACACACACATAACTAAGAACATAGAGCAGAGAACGTGAAGATGGTGAAAACTAGAGTAAATAGTAAGATGACAAATTAAATACCACTCAAGGTAAACTAGGTATAACTATAATAAAAACTTATGAGATGGAAAAAATATGAATTCCTGTAAACAACTATATCCTACCAGACAGTTATCATGTTTGTAATCAGACCACAATGCACCTGTTTAATATGTGTCATGTGTGTTTTCCAAAACATAGTCAACATGGTAACTGGTCAAACATTTCCCTCTCAACTGTGAGACAGTGTGAGTAATTCACCCCTGACACACCTAATAAAGCTGGGAAAGGAGGCAAGCATAAACTTGTTGAGCTTACCCGTTACCTTCGCCTCTTCTTTAATGAAAAAGAAAAAGAAACGCATTGACTTCTTTCATTTTCTGAGATTATATCTGACGTGTTAATAAACTCTTTTGATCTCATTAGGACGCCCAGGGCTACTTGTCAACTCCAGATTCACTGAACTGTAGTCGTATTTCATGCAAGCGCAGACTAAATGACCTTTCTATGTAGGCCATGTAAAGTCACATGACATGGCTTTCATCTTCAATTTTTTTTAAAACTCTCATTTTAATCTGAATATTTTTTAATCATAATTTTCAGTTTATCAAAAACTGAAAAAATAAAGAGGGAGGGGCATCAAGTTACATATCAATTTCTCATAACAATCTTAAAATATGTTGACTTTAATACACCCCCTGCCTGTTACAAATTGAATAGCCTTTTGCCCAACATGTTCCCAGATACTTAGCACTTTACTTTCACCCCTTTCATTTAGTCCAACCACTTCCCTTCAACAACTGCCTTTAAAATCTGTTGTACATTAAGGCTCATTTGCAGTCAGACTAATCGCTTGGTTGCAGTTCCCAACCACTGAAACCACTTTATGAGTTAAACCATAGTCTTAACATCCCATGTCACAAGCGACAAGTCAGTTGACACCGACGACAGTTGAGTTATTCCCAGCTCAGTAAACACAGGAAGCAGATGATCACTTGAATTCAAAATATGTGTCCCTTATTTGGAGAAAAAAAAAGAGGCGCAATCTGATCTCCAGCTAATGAAATTTGCCATTTTGGTGGCTCCCAGAAATTAGTCAAAGATGAAAAGATGATTGCAACTTTATTGGTGTAAACCAATAACAGTTTTAGCATCTTCAAGAGGAAAGGAGGAAAATTAACTAGAATATCATATTCAAGAAAAGTACTTTTTTAATTTATATATTTTATTTATGAAAGTTTTTTTTACAACACAAAGAACAAAAATGACAAATAAACAAGACAGAATAGAACAAAATAAAACAAACTCAAAAAAGGGCACATATGATAGTCTGATAGATAGATGACTAAAATGTCCACAAGTGGATAGATAGGAAGAGTCCATGAAACCAAGTGAGGTTGAGGAAGGTCAAAGACGAAGGCTGGTAAACTGATAGCACAATGCAATGCATTACAATACAGAACAGTTTAATACATTCCGATACAATTAGTGCCCAGGTTGATACCTCTCCCCCCTATCATGTTCAAAAAATTTGTCCCCAGTTCTTAAGAAACCTAGGGTTGACATTGAGCAGTGTGTACCCAGTTTCTTCAAGGTATAGACAAGAAATCATGTGATTTAGCCATTTTTAAAGCAATGAAGGGAAACTGATTTCCACTCTCTCTTTAACCCTTTAAGTTATTACCATACCAAACAAGTGTAGGGCTACGTGTAATGCTGGGGGAAGAGTTAATGAGTAGATAAAAACCAATAAAGTTTAAAAGATATAAAAAAAAAACAATTAGTGTTAAGGGAATTTGCAAAGATGTGCATAAATTTGGGTTCTCTGAGACTTCCTCTCTAGGCCAACGGTTGGTGTTAACTGCACAACAAGGAATGCAATGCAGAGGAATAAGCCATTTCAATTTGAAAGGAAGAGGAAAATGCAAATAAATATTCCTTTCCTTCATGTCTTTCCTTCACTTTGCTGGATTTATATTGGTTCTAGTATTTCCTTGTTGTTTTGCGTTGTGTATACTCCCAGTGTGACTCGCTCCTGTGTGGCATTAAACACACCTGGAGTTACAGTGAGTGAGCTGTGCTGGTATTTGCCCGCTGTGCTGTATTTTACAGCAGTCAGAGAACATTAGAGTTAGATTTTGTCTGGACGATACAGCCAGCCTTACATATATTACCTGGGAAATGGCTGTTGTAGCAAACCTGCCCAATTCAGTGACGCTCTCCGAAGTAGTCACCACCTTTTTATTTGTTTTTTTTATAAGAAAACCTTTTAGAGATGAGGGAAAAGAGGTTCAACCAAAAAAAGTAAATAATCTTTATATCATAAAGTAGATGAACTTATGTAATAATTGCTGACATTTCAAAAGTAGCTTAGTACTTAATAACACATCTGATGACAGTATTTGAAACTTGAGTTGACTCTGATGTAGACAACTATGGACTTATGAAGAAACATAACTGTTTAATTCATATAATCGGTGAAATCATTTAATGACATTAAAAGATCAATACTCATCAGAGCTTTGTTTTGTATTTCTGTTTGTGTATGTGTGGAAGTTGGGGGGGTGGGGGTGTAGCTGCGTGGGGAATGTAGTTCAATAATGAGAGCATTAAGCAACTATGGCAGGGGGTGAGCTGAGTGTGCGTGAGTGTGTGTGTGTGTGTGTGTGTGTGTGTGTGTGTGTGTGTGTGTGTGTGTGTGTGTTTGTGTGTGTGTGTGTGTGTGTATGTGTGTATGTTTGTGTGGAGGGGGGGGCTGGGTGGGTTGCAGCCTAATCCCTGAGGAAAATGTGGAAGAAATTAATCTAAATTACAAGGATGAGGCTAGTCTGGAGTCTGGGTCTGGAAGGGGTATGGAGGGAAGGGAAGGAGGGTGAGAGAGACAGGGGAGGAAGAGGGGAAACAGCCATTACTCTCTTCTGTATTATGGTCGCTGCTTTTTCTTTTCTTTTCTTTTTTCCTCATCCTGTGGGAATGAGGTGGCCTGTCTTCCTTCCTCTTTGGCTTGCCACCCAGACACCCCTCCTTCACTCGATCACGCATAGGCCTCTTACCAATTAGTCAGCAGCATAGCCGCTGACGCCGTGGACAGGACTGTAGGGACCTCTCAATCCCTGCTCTCCACCCTGTGCTATCTTCTCACAGACAACAGATGTCTTGGTTTCTCAGGGAACATGCGTATCTTTGCTGGCCTCTTGCAGCCTCTGCTACAAAATAAAAATCCTTCCCTGTCCCTCCAAACCTGCCACATCCCAGAACTCCTAGCTAACAGGAAATAGATTAGCTGTTGAGGAGATACTCTCCACACACACACACACACACACACACACACACACACACACACACACACACAAGCTCATTCACACACAAACACAGTCCAAAACCAGTAAGAGCCCTTTCTTCCTTCTTATTTACCCTGACACAAAAACAGATAAATTACACAGGATGGTTGCCGCCGCTGATCTATCTAATGAAAAGCATCTGGCGTCTCCCCCTGCTAACCAACATACAAGCAAGTCTTGTTCACCTAGGCCTGAGCACAGTAATGGGAACAAGCTGTTTGGTCAACAAACAGGCCGGTTAAAAAATGTACTGAGCTTTACACACAGTACTCTTTACTCTTTTATCAGTCAGAAATCATGAGCACAAAAAAGCTTACATACGTGGTGTCACCGGTCACCCAGGTGTTTGTTTCTCAAACGGTTTAGCACAAATAGCTGTTATTTAAGTCAATCATGGATCAATAGAAAATGGATAAGTCTTGAAAAGTAACATTTGTTGGTCTTTGTTGTCACTGTTAATAGGATCATGGATTAGCAGGGATTATTGATCTGTCTGTATCTCACTGTTCATCAGTTCTCAGTCTCATCATTGGCCCACACATGGTGGATTCCCAAGCCCAGTGAATGGTGGCTGTGACTGTATGGCTAAAGCAACGGTAAATGCCACAGAAATGCCACGTCACATTGGTGAAGCATTAAAGAGAGTTTCTCAGAAACCACCTGCTGCCATTAAAGTTCTGTTCTCACAACAGATTGCTTCTTACTGTTAATTCATAGGAAATGCTAAAGGAAGGCTGTGAGTGTAAAAACCTTCTGCCGGCATCTAAAATTTAATAGCAATTTTTGGTTGGCAATCACTCCACTGTGAAGGACACATTACAATACAATACGTGGTTTCCTTTAGGAAATTGTTTAGCAGAGGCAGTAAGCCACCTAGATTCTAGCACATCTTGTCTTCTGATCAATTAATTTACTAGATGACAGTATAAACAACGGGCAGACTCATTAAATATGGGCGATGGTGTGTCGGGTGTGTTTGTGTGTTGTCCTCACTTCAGAGCAGGAATGCCCATAGGCAGGCACCAGCCTTTATGGTTCAGCTAAAGGTAAAGCTCATTACTTCGGCAGTCCCTAACCAGCTGTACTGCATGGTTTAAGCTCTGGCCCCAGGCACTTTGACTTTCCACTAATAAAGATAACAGAGCAGAAGAGAAACATGTAGAAATGTGGGATACTGCACAGAAAGGGGGAGAGGATGAAGCAAAAAGAGAGAAAATTAAAAAAACAGAAATATACTCAATAGAAGACAGATAATAATAATAATAATAATAATAATAATAATAATAATAATAATAATAATAATAATAATAATAAAAACACATATGATTGCAGGAACAGACAGTGGCAGAGTTCTAATAGATGTTAAAAGCATGTTTAAAAGGTGTGTTTTAAGATTTTGTTTAAGGACTGGGGCTGGGTATCATATTCGATTCAATATCAATTAGGTTAGGAACACTTCAGTTACAATACAAATCTAGCTTAGATATAAAAGAGATGCTCAGCGAACTTATGCTGTGAATTGTACAAGCAAGAAGCAACTCTCAAATATTTGTTATAATGCATTAAGGGGGTCAATTCGCCACATTTATAGTGTGTTTTTTTATTAATAGATATCAGAGCACTCAAACAAAGATTGATTTTAATTTGAGAATCGATTATTTTAACCCAGACCTTTTAACACTGGGTGCAATCCTAAACTTATAAAACAGAGCATTCCAGAGTCAAGGGGCACTGCAGCAAAAAGCTCTGTTGGCCATAGTATTCAGCTGGCAGCAGGGTTGGTGGAGAACAGGCTAGTAGAGCGAAGTGTGCAGGCGGGTGTCTACAGCTGAATGAGGTCACAGATATAATGGGGTGCAGATCCATGAACAGCTTTGTAGGTTAACGTGAGAATTTTGTACTAAATGCAAACGTGAACAGTAAGCCAGTGTAAGTTAAATAGGAGTTGATGTGGGGAGGTGAGAATAGGGGCAGCACAGATAGAAACAGGATGAGAGATTCGATTTTTAAATCATTTTCACTGAATAAAAACAATTGAAAAGAGTAAAAATTCTTTAAACTTAGACACAACCATCCAAACTTTGGCAAAAACCAAACATGGTAAGGTGCGTTTTAGAGGTAGGAAATAGCCAAATGAAAAGATACATATCTGCCAAAGCAAGAGAAAATAGTAAACATGTGAAGCCAAAGCTGCTTTGAATGGATTTCTTTGAAAGCAAATGCTTCCAGTATGGAGTGAATCATTGTAAAACCACATTCATTTCCTGCCTGTGTTTATCCAAAGAAGGATGAGATACAAAGCTGTCCAGACTTGTTTGCATTGTGCAGTATAGTGTACAGAGAGGGTGCTCATCTCAGACAGGGAAAGGCCATACTTAAGCAACTTGTAGTAACACTTATAGAAATAGTAGTTTGACAGCCTTGTGGCTACTGGTTAGAATTTAATGTATGTCAACAAGCAGCTTTCAGTCCAGGGTTTATCTTTTAGAATGAACATTTTCATTTACAACCAAAATTAAAGAATATAAACAAAGGATTTACATTTTTTCTCAAATTTTAACGAATCTCTCATGAATGATTTAATCATAGACACATAGCTGTTTTCTCCTTTCCTCCCTCTGCTTACTCCTTCCTTCCCAACAATTTATCCAGCCCTTGTTTGGAACATGGCAGCCACAGACTTGCATGCCTCAATTATGTTGGACGCTATTGTGTCGGAGGGAGGGAGAGAAAGGGAGTGTTGTTTACAGTACCTACCCATGGCATCCGGCCACGATGCTGTTTCTGCATAAAGAGAGAAGGTGGTGATGAAAGGTGTCAGTGTCCCCTGTCAGATTGGTGTACCTACTCTTTAAACAACAGAAAGAGAGAGACAGAGAAGAAGAAAGTGAAACAGTGGAGCTATTTTCTGCAGTGGTTTTAGTTAAGAGACAGACGGTGTGGATGCAGAGAGAATTTAACGTTCTGATATTAGTCCACGTGTGAAAAAAGTAAAAAAGTAAAAATTAAACTATTAGGCATCTCAAATCAGTACACCAGTGATAATGAATGTTTTCATTTGATGTTGAGAAAGGAGGCATTTAACAGACTTAACAAACTGCATTGAAAAATGTGACAAGTCATGCATGTTATATGGAGAGAAAGAGGGATATGCTGATGTTTGGATGTGGAATCTGCATGAATGAAACTGATGTCTCCAGGCTGTATTTGTGTAAAGTGCAGAGTATGTGTATGTATGTTAATTCAGGCAAACACACATTTGAATAAAATCTCAAATATTTGAACTGGCCGAGATGTGCTTGTTTTATATGTTTGAACAGTATTAGTATTAATTTGGGAAATCCATTCACTCCAAGTGTAATTATTCAAAAAGCACAAGAAACATTCTGTCTGTCTATTCTGCTTAGTTATGTGTTTTGTGGATGTCAGATTGTGTGTGTGTGTGCATTATATTGTGTGTACACCAATGTGCACCTGCCTATCCAGGATATAAAAAAGAGAAGAGGCTAAATTAGCGTGACTGCCATGTTTCTGCTGATGCAACTGCTGTTGGATAAACTGGCATGTCAAAGGAACGACAAAAAGGAACATAAAGAGCATGAGGGAGAAGGAGAAGGAGGAGGAGAGAGAGAGAGAGAGAGAGAGAGAGAGAGAGAGAGAGAGAGAGAGAGAGAGAGAGAGAGAGAGAGAGAGAGATCTCAGATGTCAGTGATATGACGGCGATAAAGCTCCTATCTCAGCATGTTTACACTTAGAGAACTGCTGCTGTATACTATCTGATTGGTTGGTGAGAATCAGAGGTGTTTATCAAGGCCACTTATCAAGGCATTCTTTCACCACTCTTCAAACCAACAATGTAATCTTTATTCATTACAAAAATACAGTTTCAGGATATGACATATCATAATTTTCCACATGAAACTCTCGTTAGCTCTGCCAAAGCAGGGAACGGAAAATTGGATGTTTGTGACACATTTCATCGTTCATATTGTAAACAAGGATCTGTCAAAGAGTCTGGAAGTCAGATACAAGGAGTTCATAGAACACTACCACCTTCACATCCTGGTATGAAAGCACCTGTTTTAGGTGTGTGTTTCTGCATGTGAGTGTGAGTGTGAGACATGAAATATCTATGTAACATGCCTTTCATACAGTATATCACAACAATCTGACAACTCACATCTCGGATAACAATCCTTTGCAATATTCTGGGCTACAATATGTCAATTTAAATTGTTCTACTGTATGAGTTATGATACCTTCATTCAGACATATTTGCTTTAGCCTATCCCTTCTGTTAAAAGAGGATAATATGCAGAGAAACATATTGAATAATAATTCTGAAAATGTAAATACAGAAAGACAAACATACTCTTACAATGAAACTAGACCTAGCCTAATTGTGTGTGTGTGTGTGTGTGTGTGTGTGTTTGTCTTCATCTGTGCATGCATGAGTGAGTAGGAATAAGAGCCTGAGTGTATGATTACACCTGTGTATAAAGTGTATAAATCTAAATGTATGCGTGTGAGTATACTTGTGTGTGTGTTTAGTGCTTTGTGCAAACAGACAGAAGTCTCAAGCAAGGAGAAAATATGTGCAGCTTGAAAATATCAGTCTTGTTCTAACATGTCTCATAATTTTCTGCTCTACACCAACCACCTCACTTAAAGCCCAGCTGTCTACTGCACAGCCTGACAGTAGCAGCAAATTCACACCATCCAAAAAAGACAACTTAAAAGATCTAAAAGTCTCGCTGTTTTTAATTTACTCCAATTTATATGTAATTATATATGTAAATACCTTTATTTTGGTAATACTGGAGCTATATGTTTTAGCGAAAAAAAAACAAAAAACCAGGATTTGGCAAAAAGGACCCGCCTGAGTTAAAAATATGACACCAAAGGTTTCTACATGTGTGAAAGTGATACCAGAGAATACAGCTCAGACACCCATCCAGCTACAGGCGGTAAGGAAAAGAAAGTATTGTAAAGTATCTGTTGAAGTTAACAGTGTTTGTTTTGAAGGTCTGTCTGGAGACTTTGGAGACAAAATAAAGTCAAGAAAAAAGAGGGAAAACTATTCAGTACTTACTGATTAATTGCAGATGAAGGTAAATGTCCAAAGGGAAATAGGTAAATTAGCTCTCTAGAGAAGCTGAGCTTACAACATAAATCCATTTCCTCTGTTCACAGGTCACCGTTGCCGTGAGCTTTACAACATAGCCCCCCCCCCAATACTGTCCTTTCTCCTTACTTTACCTCAAAGGGGGTACATATTCTTAACTGTCTAATCTCCATCTGATTCCAATTTCCTCTAAATGTCCCCTTGAAAGCTGTTTCCTTAAAGAACTTAATCTGTATCCCTCGACAAAGTCATGAAAGACGCTAGCGCGGACCGCTGATTAGCTTACAATGCTAGTATTCGGGGCACAGGGAACATAAAAACAAATTGCTATTTATACCACTAAAATGGCTCAAAATATCACCAAACTTCAACGGTAGCATAATGAGGGTCCCTAAATGTTAACCGAACCATTGAGAACTTTGTAAGTGTACAGACAGCTTATTGAAAAGATAGATTATAAAGACACTCGCGTTCATGTTTACATGCCGCCGCCGTCTTGGAAACCAGTCATGACTTACAGCTGGCGATGCAAACTAAAATCAAAAGAAATTTGCTCAATATATCTGAAATAATCGCACTCTGCATAACTTGTCTAGTGTACTCAGTGGATAACTGTCCATCTGGTCCCTCCGGTCTGGGTCACCGAAAAAGTTTCAAGTACAGCCCTGTTTATCAGAGAGGGGAAATCTTCAGACTGTACAAAACACTGCGTCTCTTGGGCATCGCGACGCAACAGGTCCCACTCCGTGCAACATAGACACTCCTGTTCGGTGGCCATAGCTTCACAATGTCCGCAGGAACACCACCAGTTTCCCGAAGTACGAGGCTGTGTTGCGGCATTGACTACCGGTAGCTCTCTCTCTCTCGTAGCCCTTTCACAGAGCTCCCGCAGCTCTTCGTTCAATAAACTGTCTGTACACTTACAGAGTTCTCAATGCTTCGGTTAACATGTTGGGACCCTTATTATGCTACCGTTGAAGTTTGGTGATATTTTGAGCCTTTTTAGTGTTATAAATAGCGATTTGTTTTTATGTTCCCTGTGCCCCGAATACTAGCGTTGTAAGCTAATCAGCGGTCCATGCTAGCATCTTTCAAGCTCCAAACTCATTCGATTAGCATGAAAACATGTCCCAGAGAGCGACAGAGTGGGTACACATCTGTTAATAATCCCTAGGTCCGTTTTGCGCCGGAATTGTCATTTAACGCAACGCAACACAACGCAGTGTAACCTATAGTTACTTAACCAATCCAATCTCACGGCAGTTCGTGATGGCATCACAAAACGAAATCCATTAGATCGTGATACCATCACGATATTTTGAAGATTTTCGTGATGGGGGTCACGTTTTTTAAACTAATGTATTTCAATAGGAAGCATCTTTCGTGATCACAGCACGATTCTTTCTGCCAGTCGGCTGCAGCAGAGAAGCTGGATACAGCTTTGCTATTATTGGTATTTTTAGCCCAATAACTGCTGTTTTAATTTAATTTATTCACCAGATCTTACCATGTACCATGTATTTCTTCTAATATTATTTCGGTTTATTTCGGCTAGGGAAGCTGGATTGCTTTGTTGTTTATTGATATATTTAAAACTATAACGCTACATCTATCAACATTTATTTAGATGTTATCATGGTATTCATTTCTTATCTTCTTATTACCGGTGAAATATTACAGTATGCTGTAAGACAGAACAGTAGGCTATGATATGAGCCGAACTGGACGCATTCAAAGCTGATATCCCACAATGCAATGCGAGCATTCATATCAGAGAATCGGACAGCAATCAGCGGGTCTTTTACGACAATATCGCTTCAATGTACATAATTAATCAGTGGTTTTGTCACCAGCAACAACACGTTGCTCAGTTTTGTTCCAGTAAGGGACCGTTCGGTATTTATGGAATGGACCACCGGAGGAAAATAGGGGAGGGTCATGTCTTTTTATTTTTTGCTGAGGGGAGGGTCATCCAACATTTTTTTGTCTGGGCGGGGGAGTCACCCAACTTTTTTATTCATGAAAAGAGCATAATTTCAAAGTGGCTTGTTTGGTGCATATTTATCCATGTAGCTCTCAGTCTCGGCCCCCTAGCAGATGGGTCTGACGCGGAGTTTGCTAGGGGGGCAGGAGGAGCAGTGCCCCCCCTGGTGGCTGAAACGGGTAATTGCATTGTATAAAAATGAGTGGAATAATTAGAGCTGGCATGACCAGATATTTTATAAATATCTTAAATAACACAAAACAACTAAATGGTGATAGGTAATACATCTGATTTCATATACTGCTTTAGTAAAAAAAATATTACCTGGCTGACGATGGGAGCAGCAGGACGCAAAAAACGAAAGTTACTGTTGCACTAGTCTGGACATCTTGCCGTGCCAACCTTACAATAAAGGTTTCCTAAATACCATGTATATAAATGTGATGTCAGCTTACTAATTGATTGTGGGTTTTGTGTAGATTTGGACTTTTATACGTTTATTCCACTTTGTTTAAACGGCGAAGTGGAGAGGCCTCATTCACCTGTTTGGAGCTGGCTGGTGAATGTGACGCTTGGCTTTGCTGGATACACCGTGACTCTATTTGTGGATCTACTGATTGCTGTGGATTACTTTTTTTTTCGTGTCATTGGATTACGGCAAAATACGGATCTTTTTTCTCAACGTGTCTTAACGTTTTATGGTGTGACTGCGCTTGGTTTCTGCATTTGGAGAGGCATCTCAACAGACTGTAGGTCCAACACTGATTGTTCACCGTTACATTTTAGTTGAATTTAAGCGTCTGTCTATTGAGTTCCAAAACAGCCGTGCCGCGATTGGATTTCATAAGGGCGAATTGTTAATACTTGTTAAATTGTTACAATGTAACTTACAAACTTTAAAAATAAACATATGTGTTTTGGAATATAATGTTCAGCTTCGGCAGCTTTACCTATGTGCTAAAATATACAATGACGATAGTGACAAGTCCATATAGCAACCAGTGTTGAACTGGTTATATCCCAGCGTCCTTTGCTGAATGGTCTCAATGTTTTATTGTTTTATTTCATATGAATACTAGTTTACTAGAGGAATAACTTAGTATTTGAAGTAATGCAGTAATGCATGAAGTGTGCATTTAGTTTCCATGCTTATTGTGTTTCCACAACAATGTTAGTGAGTAAATCTACTGAAATGGCCACCACACCATAACAGAGGAGTGTGATGTGTAAGATGAGAATGCAGAGGTTAACTCCTGTATGTCATGGCTATAAAAATCAACTGGTATCTGTACTTCTTTGCTAAGTGCAGACTTGCATGCAAGTGGAGGGTCATGGCTCTTTTTTCAGATCGTTTTGGAGGGTCATAGGAAAATTATTACTGATGAGGGGAGGGTCACGTCTTTTTAGGTTAGAGACCACAAAACTCCTCTGGTGGCCCCTTAATTAAATAACGAACAGTCCCTAAGTTATGCACCCTAATAACGTTCAGTCATTCAGCGAAATATTCCGGAAGTGACGTAAAAAATATCAATAAACAACAAAGCAATCCAGCTTCCCTGGCCGAAATAGACCTATAATAACATTAAAAGAAATACATATAAACCATGATAAAATCTGGTGAATAAATGTTGATTAAAACAGTGGTTATTGGGCTAAAAATACCAATAATAGCAAAGCTATATCCAGCTTCTCTGCTGCAGCCGACTGGCAGAAAGAATCGTGTTGTGATCACGAAAGATGCTTCCTATTGAAATACATTAGTTTAAAAAACGTGACCCCCATCACGAAAATCTTCAAAATATCGTGAAGGGATCACTATCTAATAGATTTTTCGACATAGAATACTATGACTTTTTAATGACTTTTTTCCAACATACCATAATTTGACTTTTTTTTCGGACATACTATGACTTTTTAATGGCTTTTTTGGATATACTATTCTAATACTGATTCAACAAAAAATCAACAGTGGCACAGTGGCTCAGTGGTTAGCATTGCTCCAACAGGCTGCTGGCAATTAGATAATGCAGACTTTGACCCAGGTTTGATTCCCTGGCTGGCACATTTTTCGACATATAATACTGACACTGTTTTATGACTTTTTTCTACATACTATACTATGACTTTTTATCATTTTTTTCGACATACTATACTATGACTTTTTATAAATTTTTTGACGTACTATTCTTTGACTTTTTTGACATACTATACTTTGACTTTTAAATGGCTTTTTTGGACATACTATGCTAGGACTGTTTTTAACAGGTATTTGGTGGAACAATGGCTCAGTGGTTTGCACTATTCAACAGACAACCAGCAAGTAGTAACTGATTCACGGTCCGGCTTGGTCCTTTTTTTGACATACTAAATACTAAGACTTTTTTCAACATACTATACTATTATTTTTTTTATATACTATATTATGACTTTTTCCGACCTACTATAGCATGACTTTTTTTATCACTTTTTTCTACATACTATACTATCACTTTTTTATGACTTTTTTAAACATTCTATAGCATGACTTTTGTATCACTGTTTTTGACATACTATACTATGACTTTTTCATAAATTTTTCAACGTACTATACTATTAGGAAATACTATGCTATGACTGTTTTAATCATAAATTACTTGGTGGAACAGTGACACAGTGGTTTGCACTGTTCCAACAGACAATCAGCAAGCAGTCACTGCATATTCCAATTTTGTTTAAGACATTATTGAGATTATTCAACATTTTAATGAAATTCGTACTAATTGAAACTATTCACACTTATCCAGTTCCAGTTCCAGTTTAGCTTTAGCAGTTTAGCTTTTTAGCATTTCAGCATTCACAAGCATTTTCTACAGGAAAAAAGGCATGGTTAAGAACTTCCTGCCTTGTCCCACAGGCTCAAGATTGAGTCCTGCCAGCTCTTCCCCTTCTGTGTAATTATTGTTCTGGGAAGATGCCATGATAAAGACGTTGGTTCACCCTGGGCGAGGCTCAGGGCAGCCTGGTTCTTGAGGTTAGATTTCCTTACAGTGTATACCCTACAGATGTAAAAAAGATACCGAAGGATGAATCATGCTTCCACATCATGTTGTTTTGGTGGTGACACCATAGAGGCCTGCAGGAATTGAGTTACAATTGAGCATATAGTTTAACCCATTTACTATGCTGGCACAGCTGCAACTGTAGACTGCTTTGATATTGGCTATCAGGCAGTGTTGTGCATTCAGCATACATCCAAAGTGTTTACAGTCTCTAATTCAGTTTATAAAAGGATTATAATAGGGGGAAGCAATTGCTGTGGAAATGGCTTTCACAAAATTTAATTGTCTATAGAGTTACTGAAAAGGAGAAAATTAGCCTTTCTACGAGTTGTGTTCACTACCATGTACTGTAGAAGAAAACACAAAGCAGCCTAAGAAGACCAGAGTTGTGGTCTCCTATTGTCCAAGTAGCCCGAACGTACATTTTTGAGGAGATTCATATCCACACTGAAAGTAAAGATACAAAGTACAAAAACAAAGTCATTTTGTGTATTGTTTTTTTTTTCCTATATATTATGTTTTTGTCTGTAAAAATGTGATTCTGTTTCTCTGAGGCGCTTCTGTGCTATTTGTTTTTTTTTGTGTATGTTTCTTATTTTGCCCAAATGTCATATTGTTAAAATGACATACAATAGTGTATCCCTATTGTAAGCATATGGTAAATTTTACATTGTGTTATGTTATCGTCATTAACAGGCATTGTATCACACATTAGTAGACACACTTTGAAAGACAATTACTACAAGTGGCAAATACATTTTACTTTTTAGTAAAGATCATTTAACAAATAGCCTGTTGAGCCACTAAATGTCAGATGAAATTGTATCATATAGCTGCTGCTATCTCCAAATCACTCTTTTTAGAGTATATGAACATGCAATACCTTGTTATTGAGCCTGTAATTTACAGATGTTTAAATGGTCAGATGAGACCCACACTTTTCTCTGTGCTCACCCACCTCTTACACTGTTCTCAACCGTTAAAAAATAAACTAAAAACAACAAGCTAATTAGAAACTCACATTTTATTGGTGAACATACCAGGGTGGAGAAGGAAGGAGGTACAAGGCATAATGTATTGCTACTGCTGTTGTGCATGCATACACATGCACATAAAACAATGCTGGCATCCAAAGCATGGTCATAAAGTCAAGCCATAAATGCATATATGCACAACACGCACACAAACACACACATGAATAAATATGCAGGGTTGGGTAATAACAGTATATTTTTACAGCATATCACTGTGTCGTCAAACAGGAAGAAGTTACATTATATTACATTGATATAATGTAATTCCTGCAGTTAACACTAATCTTGGAAAGACCGCTTTCGGATATTTTGCCCTATTTGTCTGGAATAGTTTACAGAGTAGACTGAAACTTGACACTGATATCAATGGGACACTTAAAAACATTTGGTTAGAAGTTCTATTGACTTCTACTTCGGTGTGACTGTTTTACATAATGCTTTTATTTTTAATCCTTTTATACTTACGCCAACAATATTTTAGAATGCATGTATTCATAGTTTGTCATGCTTTTCTATGAATGCGTATTTCTTTTTCACATATTTATATAATGTGCTTGTAATTGTATTCCTTTTTTTTATACCAATATGCCAAGAATATCTTAGAAAGCAAGTATTTGTAATTTGTCATGCTGAATGAGTATTTAAATCTTTGCTATTTTATTACGCCATGTCTATGTCATTACTATTACCATTACCATTATGCTTTGTTTTCATTATAGATATTTGTTTAATTCTCTGTACTCAGGTGACAGGCTCCTCACTTGTAAAATCAGATCTCAAACTCAGTGTACAAAAAAATTATGTATGATTTAAAAAAAAACATATTTTAAAGCAAGACAATGTAACATTTGAAAGAACAAATAACACTCCTAAAAATGAAAAGAACAATAAAATGCATGATTGCTGAAATCAATACAGTCAGGTGTTTTGCTGCTGTGTGAGTTACTTAGCCGCCTGTAAGACTCTTCTCAACTTATATTAATATTATTATATTGGATTCATAGCCTGCGCCTAAAATTCCAATACCACCAGAGTGCCCCAATTGCAAGTGTTTTAAAAGTATGATGAGAAGTAAACACATGGCACATCATGTTTGTTGTTTTCTGCTTGTGGTCCCAAAACATTTCCCCTATAGACCATTACAAAAAAAAATGTCAGCAAAACTGTTGACAGGACACCTGGAACTGAAAACAAGATCAAATATTACTCTTTGTATTATGATTTTTTAAATCACAGAGGGTGCAGATTACACCATGGTCACATAGCAGGTTTGTAATTTTGTCATAAACAATCACGTCTCTTGCCGTTCTTTGAATTTGTCTGACGATTTCAGCGTGGGCCCTAACCCTCTCTCCAGTAAGAAATCGTTCTCTGCGTTATCCTTACCCTTCCTCTTCACCCTCTGATGTTTGTTTTCTTCCGGTTTCGTGCCAGCTGCATGATAGACATGTCATCAACAGTGCAGTGCATGTGTGAATGGGGCTAAGTCTTCATATTCTTCCAACAGCCTTTGAGAGTGACATCACAGAGCAGCAGACTATCAGCAGTTGGATAGTCAACCTTTAAAAGTAGAGAATTACCTTTGAGAATGAGTGAAAACAGGATATTAAGTTCAAAATATTGACAGGCTACAGGAGAATTTGACAAAATGAGGAACATAATGTGATTTTCATTCTTTAACTTTTTCCTTGTCTGTACTTTAATATCTCAACTTATCTGACAGCAGCTAATCAGGCTTTTAGAATACATTATGCAATCTTCTGGATTATCTTTAATTACTTACATTACTGATTGTAATAATAATGAGAACACATTGTGTTTTCAAAGTAACCTAATCAATCTGTACGTGTGAACATACCTGCAAACACAGACATTCAACCTCATCTCCATATTATTCCGATAGCCTGTGACAGTGACATTACAGAGCAGATGTCGGCATTTTTCACCTGGCTGGCACACACACACACACACACACACACGCACACACACACACACACACACACACACACACACACACACACACACACACACACACAGATGAGGGAACCTCAGTGAGGCAACAGGTAACAGTGAGTTAAGATGGTAACAGGCAGACGAATATTAGTGATCTCCCTCTGCTCAATCTACTGTCAGGCTGAGCATAGAGGAAATGCAGCAGCGAGTCGGTGTGTTTAAACTCGCACATGCCCTCACATACGTGTGTCAGTGTCAGTGTGTGTGAGTGTGTGTTGGGGGGGGGGTTTAGAGCAGCATGTACACGCGTAAACATCCTCCAGGCAATGGGAGTCATCCTGGGAATATTTATCTTTGCTGGTAATGCAAAGAGGCAGCCAACCTCTAATCTGGCCCTCAGCTATTTTCTCTGAAATCTCCAAAAGGGAGGAGGGAGAAAGACAAGAAGAAAGAGGAAGGAACGAGGGAGACAGCAAAGTCAGTGGGGAAGGAAAGAAATCTCTGTGAAGATGGAGGATGGAGGGAGAATAAATGGGGAGACAGGGCTTGTCTGGTGCATGTGCGTGTGTATTAAATGTGTGTGTTTCTTGACATCCCTGTGTGTCAGTGTGTGTATCTGGAGATTGTAGGTGTCTTTTTATGTGTGCTTATGTACAACTCTTTTGTCCATGTGTGTGTCCAGGCAGGTCAAGAGGGGTGGCCAGGGGCTGGGTGATGAGGCGTAGTACGGATCCTGTATTTGGTGTGTCTGTAAGGCAGAATGAGGTGGGGTAATGGAGGTGTGTGTGTGTGTGTGTGTGTGTGTGTGTGTGTGTGTGTGTGTGTGTGTGTGTGTGTGTGTGTGTGTGTGTGTGTGTGTGTGTGTGTGTGTGTGTCAGTGGCCATGACCCCCAGGCTCAGCTGGATCTCTCAGTGTGCAGCTGATTCGAAGTGAATGGCAGCGTGCCGTGTGTCTCCTTTGTGGCCAAATTACTTCTGACACTCCTCGCCTTGTTCCTTGACGTCTGAAGAGACAAAACGACACACGCACACACATGCACACAGAAAACGGGAACATTTGATAAGATGTTTCACATTTTGGCTCCAGTGTCGTCTGATGGAAAATTCAATGGAAAATGTGATGCTCCAGTCTCTCCCAAAGTAGGAACATGTTCATTGTTTGCTTTCATTAACTTGTGTCTATTTACGCTACATGTGTTTTACTTTAACATCTCTGACCTGGCCTAGAAAAGGGCCTGAGGGAGAAGGACTGTCAGGGGGCAGAGTGAACACAGAAGGACCAAGACTTTCGCTGTACTACTTTACTGCTCCATCTCTCTATGATGACTGCCACCATCACTACATATACACGCATACAAACTATTCGTCTGGGCAGTCAGTGTGTGTCCATTTGGGTTCGTTTGAAACTGTCATGTCAAATACAGTCTGCTCGGTACTGCACTCGTCCTTGCCTCAGGGTGAACTCGTCCAAGACAAGCACTTGATTTGACTCGGGCCATGTTTTCTGGTACACCACCATGGCTCATCCTTACTTACTCCTTGGATCTCAGCTGTAACAGACAAGGGTATTTTATTGTCCAAGGGAATGCCCAAGGGCTTTATTTGTCTCCTCAGTCTAATAAAAATGATCCAGAGATGCATGGAAATGAAGTGTCACAGCAGCAGAAGAACACTTCAAAGAGTTGTTTGGTTTGAAATTGTAAAGTAAGGAGGTTATGCATATAAGCCATAATCTAGACTTTGAGTTGAGTAAATAAACAAAGTACAAAACCAAAGTAAGATTTTCCATGTAACTTAAGCCTCATACAAAGACTTAACATCTGAGCGTAAAATTAAAAACAGTATTATACTAGGTGGTTAAGTGATGGTTGATTTATGGTGAAACAGCAGTGATTAGCATGCCAAGGCCTGCAGGCTGCTAATTGTGTCACACTGAATTCACAAACCTGAATGGGAGAGAAAGATCTGGGTGATGACTTAACATATGAACATCGCCATTTTTATGAGCAATTTAGTGGTTTTCTGTTGAGCCCCACCCCAAGTCACTCACTCTCTTTCCACACAAACACACGCGCACACACACATTGCGAGAGTTGCTGACTTTCAAGTTAAAAATAGTTGAGTTTTAGATGATGCAACCTCTTGTACATGGGTGATATTTTTTATATATGGTTGTTAACCTCTTTCACTCTATTGGGTAAAAATAGGTAAAACAAAATACCCCAAATGATATAGCTCTGAAACCATACAGAATATTATGCATCAACTTCATTTGGCTAGCTAACTAAAATTTTATTTCATTTTGTCTTATTTTTTCCTACTGTAAAAATTCATCACCCTTCCCGATTTGCACACAAAATACATCACAGTAATTTTACCTCTACTTGAGTAGGACTTAGGGTACTTATTGATGATATACTGTCCCCAGTAATGTACAGTATACATTCATCGCTTTGTGTGTGCTCATTTTGTGTTGTTTGTTTTACCAGCAGTGTGAATAGGGATACAGTGTGTGTGTGTGTGTGTGTGTGTGTGTGTGTGTGTGTGTGTGTGTGTGTGTGTGTGTGTGTGTGCAAGCTCCCTCAATCATCAAACCCTTTTAACTTTATTCGTTGAACCTGTTCACATACACGAGGCTGCGCACAGACTACATTCCACGCATGTGTGCGTGTGTGGGCCATACAAAGATTGTGTGTGGCTTGCATTTTCTTGTCTGCATTTGAATTTGAAGTGCACTGGTTTCCCTCAGTGTGTGTATTTGTGTGCCTGAGCATGAGTATGTGTTTTCGTGCACAGGTGTGCATTTGTTACTCCATTCCTTCTCTGTCAATGTGAAGGATTTTTTTTACGGTTTGAGCAGCGAACACAAACATCAACTGCATGTTGTTTTAAAGGAATTAGCACTAGGTGATACGGTAAAACATGATTAATTATACTCTAAACTAAAGTAAGAACTTAAGTCCTCATTGTAATGAAAAAACCTCTCTAATCACAACGACTGCAGGCCAAAACATATTAAAATAAGCCCATACACATTTTCCTGTGCAAAGAAATCATAAACAAAAGTCATAATAAAAAAAAAGAAAATAAACCCCAAAATAAAAACTAAATAATGTAATACAAAAGTACTCCTTGTTATAAAAAAGTGACTACTGGCCAAAACTCCATGAAATAAACACATTTACTTTCTTTTACTGAAAAATGAATGAAGTGGAATACTTATAGTGCCAATTTGTATCACTCCTAATCAAGTGATAACACATCTACTTGACAATCCTTGTTTCACCCCACGTAACCAGCATATTATGCAAGAGTGGATTATGTGTTGTGTTGCATCTAAGGGCAAATTACATACTTGTCTCTTTCAGTGAGTATCATCCAGACAAGCACTATACATGGCTGCCCTTCCCTCCAGCCCACGATAACCCTTCTCTGCAAAACAGAAAGAAGAGGAGGAGGAAGAGAAAGAGAGACTGAGAGGGGTGTAAAGAGTGAGAAAAGTTAGAGAGGAAAAAAGTTTTCATCACTGTTACAATACTATCCTGTCAACATGTGGAATCAAACTGAGATCCCATAAAAGAAACAGATTGTTTCAGACTTAGTGAAAAACATGTGGCGCTTTAATGGATAATATCCGCCCTGTTGCTGCTGATGTCATTGTCAAACTTGCTCCCCTTCCCATCACACAAACACTCTCCCCCACATCCCTCCAGCCTTCTGTCCTTACCTCTCTCCCTCCCTCCCTCTCTACGCTGAGCGCCCCTGGCCCTGCAGACGAGCTCTGTGAGGATTAATTAACCAATTAGGAGAGGACCCCTGGGAGGCGTTTGAGGGTCCCCTTGTTGTCATTACACACACACACACACACACACACACACACACCCACACACACACACACACACACACACACACACACACACACACACACACTAAGACACAAAGGCCTCAATTAGGCGGTGCTGTGATAGACCTCACTGACTGGAAGACGGAGCTCTAGCAGTGGTGTTCATCTCCCATCCTTGAGTTACTGATTAGGTGAGTAACCTTTTAATTGAATTATGATTATTATCCTGATGTCCACTGTTTCTGCCGCCGCTAAGCCCTCCTCTCACCCTCGCTGTTTCCCCCGAGGTGCCGCTTGATGAAATTAAGAGGAACCGCCATATGAAATATATGGAGGTTCACCCTCCTTTCTCCTCTACTCATCTCTCTTTTTCTCTGTGCAGAGCTCGACATTCATTCTATCGCTCCGAGCAACAGGCTTGAGAGCTTTGTGTCTGCAAATTTACCTGAAGGGAACGTCTGTCTCACACTCGTTCTATATTATATTGTGGGTGTGGGATAAAAAGACAGTGATGGAGAGATGACAGGATGCATGAGAGGAACTGAAGACTTCAAATATTAAGATAGAGGCATAAAAGAAACACCTATATCATAACATCTGTCCCTAAACTGTGTCAGCTTTTGAAGGGTAATGTGGTTACTTTCCTGCCCTCCTGCATAGACTGACAGGAGCTGGGATGCTGGTGGACTCTGGGCCGTGAAGGGCCACAGTACAGTATGGTGTGTGTCAGCGCTGACTGGCCTGATTAGGACTAACCCTAACACCACAGACAGCCACAGACACAGCAGGGGAGGGGAGGGCTGATGCTGCTGGAGACAAGACAAGACACCCCGCTTCTCATCATTTCCTCATTTGTCTGCTCACTTGGCCAGCCATCACAGGCGATCTCCATGCCAGCATGTGACCTGGATAAGATGGGATGCAGATATATTTGTTAAATGATGGCCTGACCTCTTGGTCGAGACACTTAACCTCTGCAGGAGAGCCGTGGTCTGTTAGTGTGCTGACCCCCACAAAGCGTTTATGGGCGAAACAGGAGCCCTGGGGCTGGTCCATTACACTGGCTAATGTTTTCATACATAATGTCCAGGCCTGAACACATCGAGCGATCTGTGATGGAGTTGACACTTTGATACTTAAACATGCTAATGTCCTTATTATTGTATAATTACACCTGTCTTATCTTAAAGAGTGGCTGCAATAATGAAGAAATGCTGAAAGATACTTTGTAACTTTGTTGCTTCTTTACCCAATTATTATACTTCTGTCAGTTATACAGCAACACAATTGACACATTTAAATCTAAAAGTTTAAATACAAAAACAGAAACTGTCCCCTTTACAGAAGGCCCTTGTCTCAGTCCAGAGAAATGTGGATTCAATAACACAAAACAACAACACAAGATCCTGGGTCACTTGTTATACACACCACAGATTTCAAAATGTATGAAATGTACAAAATTTATGAAATATTTTTTCATTATGTAAACTGTAGATATCTATCTCATCCATTTGGAGCCTTTATAATACTAATTATATAATCCATAATAAAAAAAGTAAAAAAAAAAATTGATTTCAAGAGAGATTTGGGACCTTAAAAAGGTGGAGGAAACCTGCACAAGTCGTTTGCCCCTTTTGCTCCTCTTTGTTTGAAACATACTACATAATGTCAGTGTTTGCATACACGGATGCTCAGTTAACTAATGTCATATTGCATAATTTCTGGGTGTCAGTGTTACCATTTTTGAGATAGTTACCATCTGCCGCTATGTGGGGCTGCCTTATTGCCTCAGACCTATGTCATAAAAGCTGTTTATGTTTACAAATGTATGTTGTACTTTTATGCTGGAAGTTTGATCATACTCTGCATGAACACATAGAGAAAGTAATCAGAGGAACTGTGTATTAACTTGCAGTATGATGGCACAATAATGTCACACTTACATGCATTTTTGATCTCATATTGGTGCATGATGTATTGGACAGGTAACTGAAATGCAAAAATGTTCTGTGATACAAACGGCAAAGACAACTAGAAGGTTTCTTCTTTGTTGCTAAAGTGATCCGGCTCTATCTCCTTTCCATCTGTTAGTGATCTCCAACAGCACTGTGTGCTATGAAGGAGCACAGGGGAGAAAAAAGGGGGAAAGGAGAGGAAAGGAAAGTAGAGCTTTTACGGCATCCTGGTACATCCTGCCTTAATGAGGCCCCCCTCTCTGTCTGCCCATCTGTCCCCAGCGGGATTGGCCGCACAGGGCCCCCATGTTAGCAAGGAGGTTTGTTAGTGTGTGTTTGTGCAGGGGGAGATGTGCTTGCGAGTAATTGATTCAGTTAAGGTAAGAGCAACTGCACCTCTTTAAAACGTAATGATGTGCTAGACATTGCACTGAGCAGATAATGTCCTTTGTGGATTTTACCGTCTTTTATTTTGTCACTTCCTGTTTATTTAGTTCCTGAAACATAGATAATTCAGTTATAACTAGTTTAGGATTCCCCTGCATCTCTTTTAACTCCTCAGTAGGAAGGGGACTGAGTCATCCATCCTCAGCTCCCCCACCCCACCTCTATTGACCCCTCTCCGTGGTACAGTCTCATTAGCCTGAGCTGCAGTGGCTTGTTAACCCCACTAATCGAAATGGGAATGAGCATAAAAGAGCCCAAGAATTTACTGCCAGGTCCACACTTCAAAGGGACAGTGGGGAGGGGGCCATCATCTAGCAGACTGAGAGTGTGTGTATAGGTGTATGTGTGCGCTCAGAGGTGTGTGTTGGTTTAGTCTGATGAGTTTAAGACAATTTGATTCTCAGCTTACATTATGAAGAACAATTTCCATGGTTGTCACAGAGAAGCACAATCAACTCTGCACCTTGGCAAAAGCAGCAGCTTTTAGCTCCATATACATCTATAAAAAAATTGAAACTCAAAGTTGACGTTATCTCAACCCAACTGCAAAGAGGAAGCACTGCAGTAGCCTGGCTCCTGTGTCAAATTCCCACAGTTCTTTAAATAATGTATGTGTAACAGAGGCATGCTGCAGCGCGCCCTGTTCTCATCATTTCTAGTGGAGCTGCCAACACTGACAGACTCCCATCTAACTAATATCTCCACTTTACCACCACAGTATGGCCAATACACTAAAATCAAGGGAACAATGTTATTTTTGTAACTATTTCAACAGCATTAGGAGTTATTGTTGTCTTTTTCTCTAATCCAACCACTGGGTCAATTGTCAAGGTTACTATGAAAAGCCCAACCTTATATTCTCTTGGTCAAATAATACAAACACCAAATACTAGCATGCCTAAACAGCATCCAAGCATGACATTTTGTTTAGACTTAATAAGATGAATCTGATGACCAGTTGGAAACTGACTCTGTTCGTAAATCTCCAAGGATCAGTCAGCACACCCCCTCTCCTCCAAATCTATTCACTCGGCCGGGCGTGGCAGTCAACACTTGGCAAACTCCAAAATCCCAGAGGTGCAGAAAGCTACTTTGTCAAGAGGAACATGTAATCCATTTATTCAGTCATACGTGTTTATCTTTTAGATCCTTTGTGTCACTTACATTGTGCTTGTTTGCTTTGTGTCATTTCCAGTGTCAGCACAAACTACTCTTTTTATATTATTTAAACAAAGTGAGACACTGGTTTGGTTAGGTAGGCCCGGAGAGGGATTTGGCTCATTCAGATTCAGGGTTTGTCACAATAGCGGGAATGAAATCTGTTAATACCAGCCCAATCACTACTATCTCGGGTGATTTTAGATACAAAGCTTAGAGGGAGTAGGTAATATGCCAAATCAATTCTTTAAGGGTAATAAGTAGAAGGGTGTTTAGAAAGCCTGACTTATTTATACAGGAGGTGATTGATAGAACTGCAACCACAAATCAACTCTGAGGTCAATCATGATCCACTGCTGATGCCATCTCTGATCTAAAGTGCAAGACCGTAACAACATTATTAACTTACTTGCAAAAGTGATGCTTTATCTGTGTGTATTAACTATATGTACACATACCTTATGCATTTATGTATGTTCCTGTATATTAAAACATTTGTCCAGTCAGACCTGTGAATTACTGCACTCCAAACTTTTGAAAGCCAAACTCTCAGCCCCAGCAGGATGGCTGCAACTCTTCTGAGTCCTCTGTCTCTGCCCTGTTTGTTTTCATCCTGAAACACACCAGAATGACTGATTCAAATGTATTTGTTTGATGTACACTTTGAAAAAGACAACAATTAGATGCAGCAGAGGGTGTTTAGCAGAGGTGAGATTTCAAGGGTTTTTGTGAAAAGAAATTGACTATACTGTACTGGTTCTGTATAGTGCCTTTCATTTTCACCACATGCTATTTATCAACTTATATGAGCTTCACAATAGGAGTGAAGTTTTGCAGCAATGCCAAGCTTTTGTATTGTTATAGAATTATTCACTTATGTGTGTGTCTATTACCAAAACACTGAAGATATGTTCTTGTAAGATATGTTCTTAATTATATACAAAACCAAAGCAAAATGTGTTACCCAAGTTTTCCTCCATGACCTTGTTTCTGTGTTGTGCAGCCAAACTGACTAATTCCACACACATTGAGATTTATGTGATAATCTCAACGTGTCCACGTGTAAATACACACACGTGCGGTGTCACTATTTTAATTGCACCATTTCTTTTTGTGAAATTTATTTTTATAAAAATTTGATTGTTGACAGACCATGATAAAAATTACAGGCATTCAAGCCCTCCCTGACATTAGATCACTTGGTAACAACAAAACATTATCTTTAAGTAGTCAAACCAAAATGTCTCTAGTTCTTCCAGCATCAGACCAGAACTGATATTTTTAGAAGTCTCTGTCACAGGTCTTTAGAAGCAATCATGTGGCCGTAAACAATAAACCATGAAAGATGTTTTACATCTTTCAGAGAATGTTTGTGAGGACAGCATGGTTAAGAGGGATCAAAAAGCAACGTTGTGGTTTAACAGACTGAGAAAGAGAAAGATGTTGATCATTACTTCCATTGTGGGCTGATGGTTCTAATCCTGCAAGAAAAAGGGGTTCACTGGAGGACAGTGAACTGAAACACTTCTAAACCAGACCTTACACATATTTTAGAGCATATTTTATATTTTGAGTGCTCATACCATGTTATATTTATTATCTCATTCTGTTGAGTCAATGTGAGCTTCCATTCCTTTGCTGCTTCCTTCTGTCTGAAGGAAGACACACAAATATTTGCGTGATCTGCCTGTGGCCGTGGCTGTCAGGTAGGTTGTATTTGAATAATTTGATGAGACGAGGAAGCAATAGCCATCAGACAACGCAGCCAGAGTGGGAAGTGACAGCCAAAGAAAATATGAGGCGAGAAAAAGGTTTTCACACCCATGTTTGAGTCTTGCGATGAGTTCCGTTTTTTTCACTCTGAAAAAAAAAAAGATGTCTTGTTTTCAACACTTGTCATGTTTGGGACAACATTTGTGTGGATGACAATATTCACAATTAGACATACTGTATAGATGTTAGTTATAATTTTAAAGAGTGTAAAATCTGGGGCAAATTATGGCTTTATGTCCAAATGAGTGGAATCCTTCAACAATGCACATGATAGGGCTGAATGAATTAAAGTAATTCATTCTCCATGGGCTGTGTATTAATGAGAGGGGCAAATTGAACCCATTAAGTATATAAAATTAACCCACTAAAGCCCTGAACATATTTCACCATCTCCTTTTTTATTTTGTTAGGCTGACTAAAAGTAAAAAAAAAAAAAAAAAAAAAAAAAAAAAGAAAATCTGTCATTGCACTTGTCACTTTGTGGTATGTCAAAAGGAGAGAATGTATTCAAGCCTTTGGCAAAGTGTGACCTTTTAGGGAAGCCCAGGCACAGTTTCCCTAATTAACCCGTCCTCTTCATGCATACAGACATTCATATCAACACACCACAATGCTTTCTTCATTAGACAGACACGAAGATCAACAGATTAATTTAATCTGCATAAATGCAAATGTCCTCTCTGAGTGGCCTGAGCATGCATGGAGATGGTTCGAGCAGGCGACAGTGTATACAGGCAAAATTATATACTTGACACACTATAGATTCATGTAACATTTCACGAGAAAAAAAATCACATGAATTTACTCTTGTTGCAATTGTTTGTTATCTGTTATTGTCTTAAATAAATAACAAAATCTAGCTAAATATTTATTTGTCTTTCATAACAGACATAATAAAAAATAAAGCTCAAAAGGGTCCCTATAAACTCACTCATAACATTCATAAGCACATTAGTTGTTCCTAAAGTACATTTCAGAAAAATCATAGCTTGGCAATTATTCATAATTTCTTTATTTTCTACACAAAGTCATATGTGACGCATATCAGCCAGGCCTGTCATTCATTATTTTGAAACAATGGTATACTTTAGGAATACATCAACAGCCCTCATTAAGACATTCAAAATATCCTTGTTATTAGTGCAAATTAACATAATTTGTGAAGTTCCAATAAGGGGCTATAGGAGTAGGAAATCAAAGCAGTGACAAGTCTGTGACAGAGTCCAGGCGTGACAAACAGGACAGGGCTGTGTCTTCCTGCAGTGCACAAAGTCAACCGTGAGAACCTTCCGTTATTAGACATGCAAAATAACTAAACACATGTTCAATCTCATAGACTGCATCAACACAAAGAGGAAAATTTAAAAGTGAATGTAATCTAAATGAATATCTTCAGTGAATCTGTCAAACAGAGTTAGACATTTTTGAAATTTTATATTTGGTTAGAAAAACAAATGGAGCAAAATGTGATGCAGATATATTGAAAACAACAACCTCTTTGTGCTATAGCTGAATTTCCGGAGCAAAAATGGGCTGAATTAGAATCTATTGCATGGACATTACATAAAACATGGTGGTTAATACTTGCTTGGCATTTTGGAGAGAAAAATAAATGAATTGAATTCAGTGAATGGTGAAATGTCACTGGCTGTATTAACTCACGGTTAGTTATTCTTGGAAATCGCAAAGGACATGTAACACAGATTGAGATGTAAAAGGCCATCACATACTGGCTTCACTTCACTTCATAAGTCATCAGTGGCACTGAGAAAAACATGCATTTGATTATTAAAATGAATAAATAAATTAATAAATAAACAAAAGATTAACTGAGGCCTTTTTGAAATTTAACTAACATAAACCACAAGACAACCACAGAAATAAGCTGTCATCAAGTCTTAATAAAAACAAGAAATGCAACAAAATCATGAAAAGAAAAAGAAAAAAACAGTAATAATAATAATCATCATAATAATAATAATAATAGAAGATTGCATTTATTTGACACACACACACACACACACACACACACACAACACACACACAACACACACACGCACACACGCACACGCACATGCACGCACACACACACACACACACACACACACACACACACACACACACACACACACACACACACACACACACACACACACACACACATACACACACACATGGCTGTGTTGGTGGCATTTAAAGTGGCTTTATGAAGCACCTGAGTGGTAGTGATACCTAAAGGTCCTTCAGCAGCAGCCTCAGTACTGCAGCTTCACTCCTTCATGTCCTGGTGTGTGCAGCGGTGCCATAGTGGCCTGCATTTAACAAGTCCCCCCTCGCTTTTTAAAGACATGTTTAAACAAACACAGCTCTTTTCTACATCCCCTGCTAGCCTTCCTTTGAGCCCTGCACAGTGTGAAAAGGTGGAACTGAGCTTTGGCGGTTTGTGTGCCACAGTGGGGAGAGCGAGCACAGAGGGGCGAGAGAAAACAAGGGAGGAGTGGTGTGTGTACTGACTGACTGTAGGCCTGGCCTTGGGTAAATGCATGGGATTTCACAGAAGGACCGGTGGATGAATGGGAGCTGCCCTCCTGGAGAACAGACGTACCGGACCTGTGCTCATTAGACTCCTCGAACCAAAGCTACAGGATAAAAGCAGGCAGGGCAGCCCGTTCTCCAGGTACAAAAGAGGATCTTCATGAGTATGTGTATCCCCACTGGGGTCCCAGTGAAATGGAAATTCAGTAATTGCCATGATCTGATGAATGGTCAGCTCCTCCCAGGCTGTATTGGGGCCCATGTCCTGCTGTGATCACATCATTGGAGGCCCAGGGACCCATGGGAGAGAAAAATTACAGAGGCCGACTCTTAGCAGCATATTTTGCATCAGATTTACCTACTACTAGTTAAAGCTGAGAAAGTGCATACCTTGTCCATGCTCCAAGCCAGTTGGGCTGTTTAAATACTTTGCCCGTCCAGCACCATTCTCTTTAGAAAAAACATAATAATTTTGATTCCTTTGGGCTTCAGTTCATTGTTGTTTCTGAATTTGGTCAGCGCTCCTACATCCTTTCCTCCTGCATCACATGATAAGTGTGAAAAAAATGTGAAAGCCCTGTGATCTCACATGACAACAACACAAACTGACTTAACAAGCTATGTCTGGCACTTAAAGCAGTGGCAACAACAAGTCAATGCATTTGGTTCACAGAGCCGATTGTATGCCTTTCTGAAAAGCCAACACAAGACCATGTATGCTACATTTAGAAACACAAACTACCCTAATTGAAGTTGTTTGGTCGTCATTTATCATCGGACTAAGACTTTAAGGAGTGTGAACGACCTTTTGGCACCCGGCAAAGCCTTTTTGTACGTCATGTTAAACAAGATAGACATGCCTGTGAGTTTCTTCTCTCTGTTCCTCTGGCACATCAAATTTACCCACTGCTTTGAGGAGCTACAGGCTTTGTTTGCAGTGTCCCTGCCCTGAGACAGAGCAGCTCTCCTGGACTACACTAAACTAGCTTGGCAGCCGGCGTGTGTGTAGTGCCAGGCTTGAGGGTGTGTGTGTGTGTGTGCATGTGTGCATATGTGTGTGGATTTGTGCACATGTACACCCGTATCTAAGTTTGCCCGTGCGGGGATGGAGGGGTTCAGACGCTTTGCATCATGGGCATGCATGTGCTTCCATCTGCACGTGCTCATGCTTGTGTCACACTCAACACTCTCTCACACACACACACACACACACACACACACACACACACACACACACTAGGGTAAAGGGAACAGAAACGGGCGAATGAATCCTCGTACCACCTCTTTTGGCACTCATCAGTTCGTGACTTGTGAAAAGCGCCAAAGTGAGGATTGTAAGTGAGCAGGACACTCGTCACAGGTCCGTTCATGAGACTCAGTGACACCTGTCATCACAGCTTACTCTGAAGACCTGCTACACACCACCTCCAGCCTCGCCTCGCCTCGCCTTCTCCACCGACAAATAAGGGGGGTGGAGAGGAGTGTGGTGGAGGGGCTGGATTTATAGATCCCCTCTTTCTCTTCCTCTGTACTCGCAGCGAGGTTAGAGGGCACAGAGCAGGCGGAGAGCAGGGTGGAAAGGAGGGAGCGGGATGGAGGGAGATGAGGAAAGTCTGCATGGTTAGCGTTTGTCCTTCAGATGAGCATGCTTCTCTGGCCCTGTGGCTATAGCTCGCCTTCCCGCCTGACTGCATACTCGGGACAAAGAGGCTGTGTGTGTGTGTGTGTGTGTGTGTGTGTGTGTGTGTGTGTGTGTGTGAGCTTGAATGTAACATAGGATGCTCCAACGACTTAACTGTTTCACTTTGGTAATGAGTCAATTTCCATGTTAACATCCCTTTTAAATGTACTGTATGTAGCTAAATAGAATTCTTAATGGGAAGTTTCACCATATTTGTTATCATTTCAGCGTGGAAATGTTTATTTCCTCTCCTCCAGCTTTATTGGTTGTTAGTTCATTATTGCATACTAAACAACACAGATTTTGGGGCCCGTATGAGTCGTCGGATGAAAAGTAGCAGAGAAAGAAAAGAATGAGAGAGAGAGAGAGAGAGAGAGAGAGAGAGAGAGAGAGAGAGAGAGAGAGAGAGAGAGAGAGAGAGAGAGAGAGAGAGAGAGAGAGAGAGAGAGAGAGAGAGAGAGAGAGAGAGAGAGAAGGCTTGTTTGGTTGAGAAACCATTTAACAACTTCCCCTGGAAATTGAAAGAGGAAATAGTTTTGGGCTGGATTGCAGTAGGGGGGAATGAAGCCCATATGAGGACCAGATGAAGAGAGTAAGCAGCCAAGCAGGACTGACAGTGGGAGAGAAAGAGAGAGAGGGGTGGATACAAGAAGAGGGGGAGGGAGATTCTTTTGATGTCCTTCATTTACATCTCACAACAAAACGGAGGAAAAACAAACTGAAATCATTGTAAAACAGTGACAGAGGAAGAGAGAGAGAGAGAGAGAGAGAGAGAGAGAGAGAGAGAGAGAGAGAGAGAGAGAGAGAAAGAGAGAGAGAGAGAGGGAGGACTGGGTGTTTATGAGGTCATTTACCAAACTCGTGTTTTCAACATTTCCTCCCCACTTTAATTTTTTCAGCTTTGTTCTACTCTAATTACTTCCATCCACATGTGAGAGTGTGTGTGCAAGCCGTGGTGTGTGTGTGTGTGTGTGTGTGTGTGTGTGTGTGTGTGTGTGTGTGTGTGTGTGTGTGTGTGTGTGTGTGTGTGTGTAGTGGTTGTGTATGGATCTATTTGCTTGTCACTGCAACTGGGCATATTGCAACATAGACAGAATGAAAACATGCCCACTTAACTTTCCTTCTTTGTACATTAACCCTTGAATGTTCCCACAAGATGCTTTTACATATTGCCAGCTCAGTACATAACAAGATAGTGTGAACAATATATAATGATTTTTAGAAAATAAAACATGAAATTAAGGTGACAGTTGGTCTAGATATTCCCAGTAATGAAGACATTGTTACTGTACAGTTTTACAGTAATAAAACTTCATGTACTTGATGCACAGAATAAAGAACTGAGAGACCGTCCTCACAAGAAAAACTAAAGCATTAGTAGTTTGTTCAAAAGCCTAATACAACCTACAGTATGTTAACATTAACTTGACAAAAACTTACCTTCATAGGTAAGATTACATCCATATTGGTCGATTCTGCACCTCATGATTTTAATCTAATGTCAATGTTCTGTGCCAATACAGGAAGTAGTGTGATCTTAAAGCGTAACTCTCACCAAAATGCAACCTAGGGTCTTTTTGTGAATTATACCCCAGTCAAACTTTCGTTTAAAGGCATATTTAGGACGGAATCGCCACATTTAAGATTTACCGTATTTTCGTTTTTTGGTCAAATGGCCTTTTGAATGGGAGTATTTTTAAAACACTAAGAAGGCTCGACACAACATGAAACTTTGCTCGAAGTATCGCCAGGGGCTCTACACATGAACGCAAGCATTGAGAACATTGTTTGTGTACCCAGAGTTTACTAAAAAGAAAGGTTTTGAACAACTCACTCAGGTCTTGTTGTTTCCGGCCGCTGCGAATGGGAATGAACGGACTCCATATGAGGCTCCTTTTTCAACTACGAGGTCAATATTGTTTTTCAATAACGACAAAACAAGAAATAATCCGTGCATTTATATGGAACTAAGCTTTAGGAGCTTTCCATCTTTACTCTCCTCCCTGTTATGTTGCATTCGGAAATCGATTGTTTTTGACTGATAAAATGTCTGCGGCCGGAAACAACAAGTTGTTCAAAACCTTTCTTTTTAGTAAACTCTGGGTACACAAACAATGTTGTCAATGCATGCGTTCATGTGTAGAGCCCCTTGCGATACTTCAAGCAAAGTTTCATGTTGTGTTGAGTCTTCTTGGTGTTTTAAAAATAGCTATTTTGAGGCTAGCATAAAAGTGCCCCTAGCACTCCCATTCAAAAGGCCATTTGACCGAAAAACGAAAATACGGTAAATCTTAAAAGTGGCGATTCCATCTTAAATATGCTTTTAAACGAAAGTTTGACTGAGTTACATTCACAAAAAGACCCTAGGTTGCATTTTGGCGAGAGTTACGCTTTAATGTAGAGAAGTGGAAGGTTTAGGGTGTGGATGGGTGTGTATTGCATCTGACTTTCATGCAGGAGACTAGAGTTTGTGTCCTGTCACAGACCTGCAAATAGTTTCTTTATTAGTGTCTGACTGATGGCTTGTTGGCAGTTCAAAGAAAATGGCAGCGCCCCAACTGAAATCTCAGGTGACTCATTAGAAATAATTTTTAATGTTCAATATTAAATCCAGAAATCAAACCCATTAAGAGTTCATTGTGTTAGTCATTCCGTGCTTCATCTGCGCATTACTGTCAGGAACCTCAAACAGAGAGTTACCATAGGTGTGTCCCAAGGATGCGGTGCTCAGACCTGTCAGTGTTACGCAATCTGGTACATTACTATTCTCCAGTCAATAAATTATGCTGTTTTACATTTTATGTTGAAGGTTGTTACCACACTAAGGAATTGGAACAAGAGGGCCTGTTTTCGGGGTGATGTGAAATGGGACGTGGAGGTCCAGAGGGGATACACTGATGGTGATGATGATGAATCTGTTTTGCCACAGGCTCATGACACGGGTGAAAGTCTTGGTCGTTTCTACTAGAGGGGGAGAATATGTTTGTCTCTTATACTTTTGCTCTTTGCCAATCTATCTTTCCGTTTCTTTCTTATTTTCTGATTATATAAAATATTACAACGTTTTCACTCTCAAACAGAAACTCCATGTGTGAAATAACATTTGCAAATCCCAAACTTGCATGGTTCTGGCTGAAAGCTCTTATTTTTCACTTGTTCATGGTAAAACAGATATGTTCTTCAGGCATCACTGTTGCAGCGATAGCTGCCTGGCATTCTGGCAGCTCTTGGATCAGAGCATGACTAAGACATGTGTTATGACATTCGGTGATATTTGCATATTCATTTGTGACATTAAGAATTCCTCTCTGCTGCCTCAGGTGTTCCTGAGTTACTTGTGGAACACTGCGAGTACAGTTCCTCATGTTCCTGCTAAGTCAACTTGACGAGGCAGCCCAGCTGATAGTATATCTTAACCCCTTTTAGATGTTTCTTGAAAGAAAGAAGAGCGGTTTTCAGGGCAGAGAGGCAGGCGCACAGAGTAAGTCTGGCTCTGACTCACTCTGGCAGTGGCTTTAATCAGGGTGGAAAAGCTTCAGCGTTCTCATGCGATGCAGAGTCAAATACTCGCCCTAAGGTCTGCAGGGGGTCAACAATTGTGCACAGAGAGAGAGAGAGAGAGAGAGAGAGACCGACAGAGAGAGAGAGACAGAGAGAGAAAGGCATTAATTAAATATATCATAGCCATAGCATTATAACACTGTCTAATGTAAAATGATACAGCATTTAGTTGTTGTTTATAGGCTGATTTCTTGTACAACTTCAAAAATTACATTTTACGTGTTTCTGAAAACATTTTAAGCAAGAAATAGGCCATGCAGTTGCTGAATCTTCATTTCAGATCGACAAAGGTCAGTTTAAAAGATTTTCGTCAGATTTTGAGAGGTATTTGTCACGCTCATCCCGCTCGTCATTTCCGGTAATTGGTCATTGAGTCCAACTGCCCACTGGCCGATTCAACAAGTCAAATCGGCCCAAATGAACACCGACGGCTCCTCCGACTGACGACGGCACGGAACACACCAAACAGACTCAAGTGACTGACCTCGCCAGACTGTCCAACGGCCGTTAATCGGGTTAGTATGTCAGAGCCTTTAGTCTGAGTTTCAACTTCAACAAATTGTTAAATTCAACAAACTACACATTTCTGAGCCAGGGCATCACATAAAGACAATTTCCAGGTATACTAAAGGTAGCTCATCGGAATGCACGTGACATTGTGTTGTTGATTAACAAAAGTAGTGAGAAGTGATGTGAAAACTGGCCGGTGGACCGACCATTGGTCATTTTACAGCAGCGGAGCACACAGCTTCATGAACAGAGAGAGAGAGAGAGAGAGAGAGAGAGAGAGGAGAGACTGAACCTGAACTTGAGATTGTGGGTTTTGAAGGCTGTGTTCAGGGTTACAGGTCTGGCCCCGAGCACCACCGCTGTCACTGGGAATTACAAACAGGCAAAGTGTGTAACCTGCCCTAACGCTGTGGCAGAGAGCCTGAGGGGCACAGAGCTCATGCTGGCTGCCTGCCTGCATGCAGGAATCTCTGCTTGGTAACTGCTTGCGCTCCCTTTTATTCACTGTGCTGCTCTGTGGAGCAGCAAACAGTGCACCGATTAGTTGACTTTTTACAGCTTCATGCTGCATGGATCTCTAGCTGTTGTTAGTTAGGGTTAACTAAGCTCAGTACATTTACAATGATTTGATGTTAAATGAAGCAGAACAGATACTACATTCCTGTAAGTATAAAAAAGATTAATTTCTTGGGCAGCCTTGAACAAAGTAAACCAAAACCAAGTCGGGTCCAAACTCATATCTCCAGGTGCCAGTTGCAAATATGTATAGGCTATAAATGTGCCTGTATTAGGGCTTCATGAAAAGCTACACATTTGCATTTCTGATTGATTACCTTAAGTCAGTTGTCATCTTGAGGAAAATCACAAATGACCCTATCAAATAAGGTGTTCAGTATACAAAAAATCCTCTTCTTAAAACAAATGCTGAATGTTTCCGGAGTCAACAGACTCCAGAAACAGTTTACTACGATGACAACAAATCAAAGGTGAAGAGAAGAAACTTTGAAGTGCACAATGAACCCAGTGCTGCTGCAGGGCCGCCTGCCTTACATCATGTGAACATTAAGACACCCATGATATTTATCAAAGATGGCTTGGCTTCATGTCACTGTGGCTTGCTTTGATATCCAGCGCCATTATTCTAAGTATGCTTCAGTTTGCCAAGGGCAAAGATCTGCCCCATTCATTAGAAAGTTTCATCAATTAACACTACCCACAGGGTTGTTTGGAAAACGCTCTGAGCAACCGCGAAGGCTAGTCAGTGTCCCCTCTTCATGCTGATTAGTTCTCTGCTCCAGTTTCTTTTGGGGGCAACATATGATACATAACTTGGATGTCTTTATGGGAAATACACCCTCCCTTCACTCAATATTGACTGCAAGGAGGAACTGGCAAAACCTCTTTCTTAATGCAGTGCAGTCTGCTTGTTTTGAATGCCTCACATTCAAACACACACACACACACACACGCACGCGCATGCACACGCACGCACGCACACATTCGCACACGCACACACACGCACACACATGCACACACACGCACACACACGCACACACAATATGAAAACTCAGATTGGACAGGTCTAGCTAGCTGTCTCAATTTACCCTGCATCCCCCAAATTTAAAATTCCAACACAAAGAAAGAGGAAGGAAACGGAAAATACATGCATCCGGCGGAATTTCCTGTGGCACCAGAGTAATCCCGGAAGTGTAACGTCAAGGATATAGACTATTGAATCACTAACCATGAAAATATATATAAACAAAAGGTAATCATTGAAATATTTGAACAAAATATAGTTACCTTTGATTACCAATTTTAGGTGGTTATATATTCATTTCCTTCTCTCTCATCACTTTGAATGAACCTTTTTTCCATCAGTTTAGAGCCAGTATAGTGTAAATTACTTCATAATTATATCTAAGGCTATGCTTATTCAGATGTACCTTAACCATAACACATTTGCCATCCTATATTTCTACAGTGGTGCCCATAAGCTAATAAATTGGAGAGAAAGAGAGCCCTCTGGTGTTAGCAACTGCCACAAAGCTCTCAACCTCTTGAGTACTGCTAACAACAAAACAAGGCTTTTCCATAGTAAATCTCTCACCCGCATAACAGAAAGTGTCTGTCGCCAAACATCCATCACCATTTTTGCGTAATTTAGCAACAACTTTGCAAGCTAATTAAAACAAGAAAATTTGTTGAGGATAATAAATGAGATGAAGTGGCTTCTGGTAATACATTAAGTGTGACACTTTTAGAGGATGGTGAAAATGTTGTGAAAATGTTGTTAAAAAAAAAAAAAAAAAACACAAAAAAAAAGTTCCCTTTTATGAAAAATGAGGCATCTAACAAGAATACTAATGATATAAACATGAGACAACAACCAAAGTTGTTTCTTTCACACACACACACACACACACACACACACACACACACACACACGCACACACACACACACACACACACACACACACACACACACACACACACACGCACACACACACACACACTGGCCCTCTCTGCTGGCTTTGTGACCCTCTCTATTGTCATGTAGACATCATTGGGCAGGGCTGCTATATGCGGACAACATGCCAAGCTAAGTGTTGGGTGTGGTGAGGTCACAAAGATCACCATCTCCTTTAATTACCCGGGATCTGTCCATCCACTGATATTTTGACTTACCTTTGTGTGTGTGTGTGTGTGTGTGTGTGTGTGTGTGTGTGTGTGTGTGTGTGTGTGTGTGTGTGTGTGTGTGTGTGTGATGGGGGGTTGGGACAGAACTCTTTACAGTAATACAATAGGCAGTGTAGAGGCCGCATTCATTTCTGCATTCTAATAACAACCTGCCACAGGTAAACTTATTCCCAACCTCTTATAAACATGCAGAATTGTTTTCCTCTCCGTAGAAATCAGGCCAAAGAGGAAAACTCAAACTGTCCTGGGTCAACTGCCTAAGGGAACTGCTTTCACCAGGTCTTATATCACAAGTGTTAACTTAATGGCTCTTCTTACCTAATACTTTCTCTTAGTGCTCAGAGGCAAAAACATGGGTCTTTGGAACGTGCCGGCATTACCCTATAGCTCTGTGCTAATTATTATGTATGTACTGCTTCAGGTGGATATAAGAAAACACAACGTAATGTTTTAATTACGGTGGTGTATTACAAATTTGAACAGCTGCAAACTAAATGTTTACTTTTATTTCTTATTTTTGTATGACTTTATATTAGATGCAGCTGATTAAAAACATGTCAAGGCTTGATTTTGAAATGTAGAAAACAATATTACTCTGTGAATGTAGTAAATTTGATGGCACCTTATTGCTGTATTTAGTGCTCTCTTGCTCTCCATCTCCTCCCAGAGGCTTCACCTGTGGAACCTGAATCTTTACATTAAGCCATACTGTACGAAGAGGATTTATGTGAAGTAGAAACACAGTACAACCTCCAAGTCACTCCCATCATCTGCATAGTTAGCAGATGGGATACTGTGAGTGGATATGAGATTGATTTTGTTCATCGAACATGTGCATCCCTATGTGTTTTGTAACAATTTGGACTTATGGGGGTGACGTGCATGCTGAAAAAAAATCTGTTTTTTATGTTATGCTAACTTCGTGCATAATGCCCCCCACCTCAATCCACGAGCAAACCAAACTAAACAAGAAATGACAGAACACAATTGAAATCAGCCACTTTCTTTGTCTTCATGCATGGCCTCTTATGAGTGAATACTCATCTGGTAAGGATTGCTTTGATATTTAAATACATCATTTGAAAATTTAAAAAAGCAAAGAACAAGAAAGACTACACTGTGCAAGAAAACAATAGTCTCCTATACAGAGTTTGGATTGTCACTGTTTTAGGTTTGCTCTTGCGGCAGTTATATCTGTCCAAAACTGGTAGTGAAGTGGGGGTAGGAAAGAAGAGGGTTTACCATTTTGTTTTAATCAGAGGGAGAAACAAAAGAGCAGAATTTTAAAAGAAAATAAACGGAGAAAATGACACGTTTCTTCTTCTTTGGAGATGCTCTCATGGAACCTTTTTTTGTCTTCTTTTTTTAAATGTCGTATCTAATCAGCATTGTCAAACGAATGTACTGCAGCTCGATACAATTCCTTACAGCTTTTGTTTACCATAAACAACATAATAGGCATCACATAGGAAAAAGCCCTGGGGCAGGAGAGTGTAGGGTTAACAAAGACCAAACCACTCCAAACATTGCTTAAATTACAACTAAATGACCTGTTGAATACCTGTATGACTAACATATAGAGTATGGATGTTGGGCTCATTCTCTGGGGGGAGTGGGGTGGGGATTGTGACATTATATATTATAAGAAACATACTGTACATAAGTCATAAGATATAAATGTTAAGCAAAAGAATATTGTAAATGAATTAACAAATAAATAAAGTATGTTTACCGTCATGACTTCAGCTATGCTGTAGACCATCGCGTGACTGGCTAGGGTGCTACAGAGGAACTGATTGACAGGTTGACTATGTGGATGCTCTGTGTGGTCAGGAGATTTTTACCATAAGTTGGATCTCTGTGAGAATCCCATCAGCCTGAGCCTCCTTATCTCTCCAAATGATTGGCAGCAGGGCCCTGAGGCTGCAGGTCCGCATGAGTCACTGAACAGACAGCGCTGATTTACTGACTGAAGGGTTATTGGTGGTGACCAATAAATGTTGAAGATACATGGTGTATGTAAACACACAGTTTACTGGTCAATGTGACGGTTATCTAAAAAGCTTCAGGAAAGTCATGAGAGGAAGGTAAACAGAGCACTTGCAAGGAGTTACAAACCTAAAGAAGAATTAAAGAGATAATAGAAAATGACACAAAAACACTTTTCTCAAATGCTTTTGTACAAGACTTTTAATACAGTTTACTACAATAACTGCTTTTCTCAACCTTTTTATATGAATGAGTATTTAACAGAGTGTGAAAGGCCAGGTATCTGAAAAAAATGATACCTATTCTAATGTTATGTTATGTTCATCGATTAAAATCAACCAAAGGCTTTGACTGAAATTTCCCCCCAAAAAACTTAAAGCATGCGAGAGCTGAATGAAATTTAACATGCATAATGCAAGTCACTATTTTCACCAATCATTGCTTTCTTGAGGTCAAACTGAGGGTTGTATGTTTATGCAAGCTTTTAATCAAAAGCACAGTATGTTCACTCTGAATCTGTTCATGCGTGCAGTGTTGGCACCGTTATGATTTGGCTATATCTGTTTTAATTACAAAGACGGCAGGTTAGTGTAACAGCTGTTGTTGACAGAGTACAGTGGTAAACTATGCCAGACGATTCCACTGAAAATGAGCTAGGCTGGTAAAAAGCCAAAACCTGAGTAGGGCGGTGTGGCTGAGGAAGGATGAAAACGATCTACGCCCCAAGGGCCTGCTGCTGCCATCTATGACTTACTCACTCGCAGCAATTAACCAGCCCTGGATTCAGCAGCGAGACTCACATTCTTTTGTACCGAGAGAGAGAGAGAGAGAGAGAGAGAGAGAGAGAGACACGCCCACTGGAATCCAAATCAGATAAGAGACCTAGTCACCTTGCTGTGCTCAAAACTGTTAAATTAACATGGGCTTTCAACATTATTGAATATATTTCCAAAAAATTGAAAAACATATACCAGGCTTCACTACCTACACTGAGGACAAAAAGCTTCCTTTTTTATTAGGGGAAGATAAAAACACGGCATGGCTAGCAGCTAAATACAGTATGTCTTCTCCTGCCACAATATAAGGCATACTAAGTAGAGAATTGTATATATTATCATTTTTATTATTCTATTCTTTTTTTATTTTTATTTATTTTTATATTATTGTTTCAACGTACCCTTTGAGGGACATGCACAGAATTTGTACATAATTATCCTGTTTACTTGTATTGTTTGTTATATCTGATGTATTTACTCCTTGTTGCTGTTTATATGTATGTTTGTTCTTATGCTTTGGAAACACAGATGTATTTTAGAGAGAGAGAGAGAGAGAGAGAGAGAGAGAGAGAGAGAGAGAGAGAGAGAGAGAGAGAGAGAGAGAGAGAGAGAGAGAGAGAGAGAGATTTTATCATGTCAAAACTAGACTGGCTTTAAACTGAGGATGAGCAGTGGGACATACCATATCTCTACCATGCACTTTGCATAAAACATAAAAGCATTTTTTAACTGTTGTTGTGAAAGTCATTCACCATCATCATTGTCATCATCACAAAGTAACCTGAAAGGGTGACCTGATGATGTTTCTACACCAAGAGAAAATTAAATTTGAAAAAGGTTCCACCAACAAGTGTTATTCCACTTTGACGCCTTTGATCCAATGCTTTAATACTGTAATCTCCAACAAACCAGTACTTGACGGGCAGTTTTATTTATTAATTCATTTATTTTACCTTTCATCATTCCTGCTTTTGTCTCACCTTTAGACAGCACTGTCTTACTGTATAAAGGGTTGCTGTCATTTTATCTTTGTACAATCTAACTATAGGAAGCAACCTCTGTCTGGCTGTCTGTCTGAATATCTGGAGAACCGTTCATCTTGGCAGGTGTATTGCTGGGTACCCAGTGCAGTGTCCAATTTGGTGCAGTTTGAACATGCAACACGTTCAATTTTAATAAGTGAACAGGCACGTTTTGACCGGGCACTGCTCTAGTTCTTTCCAATTGCAGTAAATGACAGTGTACCTTGCGGGTGGGAGAAAGGGTTTGAGGTAATGGGATAAAGAGGCCTTTTAATTTTAAGCCATCCTCTGTCTTTATTTACGAGCCTACCTGGATACTCTTAGTTCTCAGCTCGGTTACAAACTATATGGTCTGTAGTGATGATTTATGATAAACTGATCTATCTTTAAACTCAGGTGAGTCACACAAACAACCTAGGAACACAAATTCCTGACCTGTGGCATCTAAATTTTTTTTTTCAGCCTATGTCACAGATCAAACAAATCTCACAGATTAACTCTACTCACACTTCGTACAAAAATTGCACCAACCACCAATCAATTGTCTCACACCTTTGAGTCTTTTCTTTGGCAAGGTCAACATTCAGCCTTGCAGGCAGAAAAGCAATTCCATCGCTGCACCGCTGTCAGTGAGGACCAACAGCACAGATGAGAATGTGGTGATTATTTAATTTTATTATCACCGTTTAACTGTAAATAACATGAAGCCTGACAGAAACAGAGTGAATCAATGTCCAAGCTGCTGATACAGATACAACATCTGCCCAGAACAGACAAGAGTGTGTGCCACTTGGACAAGGATAGGACAACTAGTCTAAATGAATAATTAGCAAATTGTGTACTGATATGATTGTAAAAAAACGTTGCTGTAATGTTTCAACACCTAAAACTTATGCAATTTATTAACGATATGAATACATAAATTACAAAGCTTGGAAACTATGTAGAGCACATACAATAATATCATGAGAAATTATATTTTTAATTAAAAATTGAATATTAAGATTAAAGGTATAGGACAAACATAAGCTCACCAGAGGGATGATAGTTACAATAGGGTAATGTTTTAAACTACAAATATTATCTTTAAATGGATGATACCAGTGTGTTGACATGATTAGTGAGCCTCTGTTTTTTTCTTTTCAGACGCTTTGATGAGAGCTTTATGGTGTTGACACTGATGAATCTACCAGCAGATGACTGCAGGCCAGCTTTGAAATGTCACTCTGACTTGAATCTCTGGCATGCCTAATCTCTCCCTCTCTCTAGTCTCCCTGATATCTGACACGGAATATGTGGAAATGTCAAAAAGAAGAGGATCTTGCTATGACAGTCTTGCCAATTTTAAGATTTTCACGCTTGGGTTTAGTCATTAGTTTTGAAAAAACTATGAACACTGGCATGCTTTGAATGGCTGAAAAATTAAGGAACATGTGAATGAGCAAAGCTCCACTGAGAAAGTGCTAAATTTGTGGTGATTCACAGAGAATAGCCTGTCTTAGAAATATTACAAAATATCACCGTCAAGACTGAAAACTGGCCTTGGTGCAGTATATCCTCACACCCACTTCATGAAGACGGCTTGATAAACTGAAAATGTAACTACTACTATTTATGTGTATATCACCTCTATGTGTAATACTTACTCACAACCACCACATGTGGTCTTGTGTCTTGCGCTGCTTTCTATTTTTTTTAAGATTACTTTTTGGGCATTTCCGTCTTTAATGGATAGGACAGCTAGATATGAAAGGGGAGAGAGAGGGGGAATTATGCACAACAAAAAACATGCAATGATTAAATCCCCCTTTCAATACCATAGATATAGTGCCACTCGGCCAGCCATGCTAAATATAAACAGTAATAATTTATAATATATGGTCTATTGGTGAAGTAGCATTGATCACTTTGAGGGGAGATACATTTTGTTCCCACCTGGGATAAAAAATAATTCAGCAGAAGCAGGGATATTTAGACCAGAAAGGGGGAAATCCCATGCATCCCCCACGGAAAATCGCACCCTGCATATAGTACTACATGGACAGGTAGGCTACTCAGGGGCATGACATGTTCGATTGTAGAAACTAAGTGTCACGGAGCTGCCACAGAGAACATGAAGCCCTTGGCTAATGGGGTGTGTGTACCAGTACAACGGCGGACTTGCTGCATCTGTCAGGTTTGTAAACTACAGACTAACCAACAGAATATAGGCCTGAGGTTAGGATGCCTGGGGTCTGCCATGACACCCTCACTGGTGCTTCAGTAAACTACCCTTCAGGGTGCAGCGCTATCAGTTTCTCTCTTTTTTCACAATTTTCCACTTATTGTATCTTTGTGCCCTCTATCTTACTTTCTATCGCTCACGTGCTTATTTTTTATTTATTCTCAATGTCTCCCCCTCGTGAGTTTATTTCTTCTCATTCTCTCTGCTTTATGCCATGCAAAATCATCTCTCAGTGTAAGGTCTAAAGTTTACCAGGGTCATGAAGCCTTTGCAAATCTTTATCTTGGGGGTCTCTGGTCTTTAGGGCACAACATGTGTCTAATTTAATTCAAAAAAGCCACAGGGGTCAGACCCCACAGCCTCCTCATAAATAATGAGAGGCCAATGTTGCCAGACAGAGAGACCAGACAGGCCTGTCTCTCTCTATCTTTATTAAATGTCATACTGCTAAGTAGATTCACAAACGGCTATTGGGCATACTGTGTGTGTGTGTGTTTGTGTGTGTGTGTGTGTGTGTGTGTGTGTGTGTGTTTTACTGGTGTTACTGGCTAGTTTAATACTTGCTTTGCTATTGGTAGTGTTATTTTTTGTAATTAAAGTTCAAATTACACACAATCGGCTATTTTTTTCTCAACAAACAAACTTACTGTACACTCACTAAGAATGAATTTCCTCTTGACATTTAAGTAACACTTTTACTCTTCTATACTTTAACAATATTCCAGATTAGAAGCTCAACTGCGTTTTAGTAAGCTATTGAAAAATGTGTATAGCACTCAACTATGTATGTGTTGAACATTTTTCACAATTCTGTGCTTATTAAGAATGATAAAAAAAGCAAGGGTCCAGTATTGTTTTGCCTTCTAAATCTATGCCATACACCTCCAGGAAGGGATACACATCCGTTTCAAGGTATCCCTGAACATGACATCCACAAATATGCAGACACACATGTACACACGTAGCTTCGGTGCTTAAGGAAATATTATTCATAGATGCAATTTATAATAACAACATCAAAGCGCAGTCTGCAAACTGGAAAAGATCCAAGATTATGTCACTGAAATGAGTAAATCTGAGGCTTATTTGACTAAGAGTGGTTGTTGGTGGAAATCAACAAGAGTGCTACAGGTTACATGCAGGGAGTTAATTAAAGGTGTGAGATGGAGGCAGGACGTCGAGAGGTGGTGCTGTCAGATGCTTGACGGTTATTTGCAATACAATTTTTCAGGCACTTGGACATTTCAGAAGTGAATGCAAATCATTAACACACAACCTTAATCAGGATTCTTATGGGAATGAGCAGAAGCTGCTCAGACTAGTTCTGCGGTTGGGAGGCTATCACTCCTACTTCTGTGGAGGAGGAATGCATTTATGTGTAATGTTGCTGCATATGGTATTATAGGTTGTGCTGGTGGGGCCCTGTTTTTATGAATTTCTTCTCTCCTTGTTCTAAAATACAATCACTTTATTTTTAGTTCCTTTTTTGTGCATCGCAGTTAAAAAGATCCTATGAATCATCCTACTGTTTCTTTGTTCATTTGTGAAATATAGATTAGACTATGATGACCCTGCAGCCAGCTGGCAATAACAAAGATACAATCTAGAGCCACAGTGGATGTGTGCCTGAAGGTTATAGAGACATACAATTGGAACCAAGATTGCTGGCTTCAATCCCCCATTGGGGGAAATATGAAGAAAAAATGAGGTTAGAAATAATGAAAAACTGTCACCATAGTGCTTTTGAGCAAAGCTTTGAACCTTTAGGAGCTACAGACACAAGTATATGATTTCATTCACTGCTCCAGTTTGTTGGAGTATATAAGAAAGTGTCCCCAATTCTGTGTGTTGTCCACACACTTTATCACTTTACAGCCTTAAGTATTAATTTTATAAAATCACATCCACAGCACAGTCACACGCACATGTCATCTTAGACGGACAGATCATTTCTAGCCATTAAGCACTGCTTTTTACTTAAGTATTACATCCCTACTGTAAAAGCTGAAAACAATTGAGACAATGCACATATGCACAAATGCAAAGTATTATTGTTAACAGATTATTATTGCCTTTATACATTTTCCAATTTTATCTTTAGATTTAAGCACTTTTTTGTTTCCATACTGGGGACAAAGCCAAACATTAGAATGCATTTACATTTGTTCTCTTCAATTGCAACACTTATCAATCAAATATCCTGCATTTGGGTCAGGGTGAGATCAATTCCCAAACATATTTTAGCATCAACTTCATTAGCAAAAATATGATTAGAGGCTGTTAAGCAACTAAGGATCAAAATGATGAAATCCACACCACCACTAGACTGTGAAGCCCTTCAACCAGCTCTATAGCTTCAAAACATCAACACCCCATTTTCTTTATTTTCCCACATATTCTCCACCTACCACCTCAACACCTCAAGGGCTCTTCCACTTGCTGCTTTAGTATGAAAATTTGGCCTAAGTGTTTCCAATAAATCTTCCAGAATAATGATGCCTTAGCCAGGTGATTCATGAGCACGCTGACAGCTCAAATTGCTAGTGTGAATCTCTGGCATGGCATAAGTCGGCCCAGAGCCGCCCTCTCTGCCTTGAGGCATGCAGGGTGGAGAGGGGAGGAGCCGGGGCAGGAGCTACAGGTTTAACCCTGTCACCTGCAATCTGTTATTTGACCTGCTGCACTGTAACTGGAGACACAGGCAAATCATGTTTGTGTACATTTGTGTGCATTCATGTGTGCGAACAGCCAATGAAGAGGGAGCCTGTGTATATATGTGTGTGTGTGTGTGTGTGTGTGTGTGTGTGTGTGTGTTTGTGTGTGTGTGTGTGTGTGTGTGTGTGTGTGTGTGTGTGTGTGTGTGTGTGTGTGTGTAAAATCGTAACTTGTGTAGTGTTTTAAATCAGCATCAGTTTACACCAAGAGTCTGCATGTTATTTAAGTTGCTTGACATGCGTGTGTTCATGAATTTTCTCATTGTTCAGATTATTGTTTTGGCTTTAAGGACCACAGCTTTACTGTTTTGGTTCAGTCTCACTGCTCTCATCAGCAGTATGTCAAGCCACATATGCAGCTGTTTTCAGTGACAACGCTCTGATAAACCAAGTGTATGCTGCCTGCTGCACCAAATAACATAGTGGTGCATTTGGTACCAGATATGTTTCTCAGGAGTTCGTGGAGATCAAACCATATGCCACAGGGTTGTCACAATTTTGATTTTAAATGGAAAATTGTTAGAAATTAGCTTTCGATTTTGATCGAAATCAGAAGCAGCATCAGCGATTCCCCCAGTATGTTTTTCTCTCTCCATCCCTGCCTACTTGTAGCCTGGCTCTGCCCTCCTACGTACTTACGCTCAATTTTCATACTGTCCAAATGAAATGTACGAGAGTCTGGTAGGACCAGACTAGCCTGCTTGCGCATGTCCGAAGAAAAATAAATAAACAGACACAGCATAGCTTACCAGCTGGTAGCATGCAGCTAAAGAAACAGGGTAACGTTAGCTTGTTGTGCTGTCCCCAAGTGGTCAAAAATCTATTAATGCAGGTGTAAATATAAATTGGCAGTTTTTTACAAACTGCCAATTCAAGAACAAGTTAAAATGATAAATGTAACATGTTTGGCCCTCCTTAAAGACATCTCATGGAGACAATGTTTACATTCAGTGTCTCTCATAAAAATGCAATGCATGCACAAATGTGCTGAATGCATTTCCTTTCTCGTGACAGATTTATGTTTCCTAGCTAATATTCTCTTTTCAGTCCCTCCAGGATTTCGCAGCCTTTTTTTTAGATTGTTGCGGCCCAAAATGCCTGATTTCGCAGGAGCTTTTGTGAAAGATTTTGATAAAAGTTGCAATGTCTTTATGTTTGTTGCAATGAAGTTGCGGGAGACAGTGAAAGTTGCAAAAAATTTGTGATTTATTTTTGTATAGTTCTTTAAAAATAAAAAGGAAACATGCTTTGGGGAGAATAAAACTACTCTGGGCTAAGTTTTCTTAGTAACCTTACCAAAAAGGCTCAGGATGCTGCAAATGTATGATATGATGTATAATATGAAAATGGCTGGTGGATTTAAGACAAAAAATAGTAATTTATGTGTCAGTGGCTTGTTGATCTTTACGTTGTTACTTAATTTCCTATCCTGGCCTGGGACACATTCATACGGTTTGATAAAGTACTTATTGGACTTTAACTTATCATTGCACTAACAATAACGAGCGTAGCTGTCCTCAATTCTCTTGTCATCTTGTCGTCTCATCTCCTTTTTTTCCTGCATCCACCGTGTGTGTTGTTTGTGTGTGTGTGTGTGTGTGTGTGTGTGTGTGTGTGTGTGTGTGTGTGTGTGTGTGTGTGTGTGTGTGTGTGTGTGTGTGTGTGTGTGATTTGTTGAATTTGCGTGAATTGGCGCAATCGCGACATCGCGAAATCCTGGAGGGACTGTCTTTTGCTGCTGCTTCTTGCTAATGCACATTGTAGTAGAGCATGGGATACAAAAGCTAGTATTCGAAAAATTCCATAAGGTGCTTTTAATTTCTCACATGTAAATCCTATTCCCAATCAATAACCACAAACACACATTAGAAAATGCACTAACCTCCCCACACACACTCCTATACAGTGTTCTGTCCTCACCTTTAAGTAAATATTTTCTTATTGCAAGGTCACTTAACCTGACCACATGTTAACTCTCAAACTGCCTGATGCTGTTTTTGTGGCTCATTTTTCATCAATGACTTATAAAGTAACACGTCACAAAGGCATGGGGTTTCACGCTCCGCTGGCCTGGGCCTTTGTTTACATGTAATAAATTGATGTGAAAATTATAGTCAGATGAGCCCTGGCCATTTGGAAGCCATTAGGGCAAACACTTACAATGAGGTGGCTTTACAACCTCATAAGTGTCTCTTTGGTTGCACATTCAATGACCCCTGCTGTGTAAATCAGTCTGACGGCTGTTAGAGAAAGGTTTCTGTGGGATAAGTGGCACGGTCTGAATGATATAATGTGTCAGAAGCCTTGCAGGAGTCTGGTCAAATTCTTTGGCATATAAAAATAACACAGGCTGCAGTAAAACTGCTTCTGTAGCTTTTTAGTAAAAAATAATCCAATATGTGTGTGTGTGTGTGTGTGTGTGTGTGTGTGTGTGTGTGTGTGGTGAAAAACGAGAAGAGAAGGAGAGGTCATGACATGCCGTGTTCATAGACTGGAATATAGTAACCAGCACTTACAGGAAGTTTCAATCAAACCTGACGTTTAAATCATCAGAGCTGCATAACAAATCATTTATATTTTTAGTTTTTTTAACAAAATAACCCCAGCTGTGCTGCTGGCATTTAGCATTTGTGAGTATTTGTAAAGGACACTCAAGCCATATGCTAAAAAGTTACTTTTATTAAAAGGAAAACACCGATTTCCGCTAAGTTAAAATTACATTCAAAATCACAACCAGTTTAACAGATTCAGCGAAACATCCCCAAAGCCTTGTACAAAACCACTGAGCTGAACTATATATAAAGAACTGCAGTACACAGTATAAAATGGGAACAGTGTTTGCATTTTCTCCCTAAAAGGAGGCAAATGACCATCAGGAATTGAAGGAGCTGAATTTGTGACAGAAGAACAAAAAGGCTTTTATTGTTAAATCCACTATTTCCCCCTCATATTTTTCCAATTACTGATTGTTCAGAAGGCTTTCAGGCTCATACTCAAAACATGTTTCCACTAAAATGCTTCTTCTACCTCCTCTGTGTCTCCCCCTTTCTCTACCATTCATTTTTCTTCATGTTTCTGTGTCTGTTTCTGTCTATGCCACTCTTCCCGTCTTTTGCTCTCTTTGACCCCCAACTACCTAAAATGTACTCACAAAAATGTTAAGGACAACAATCCCCCCAGGGGGTTCTTGTGGTCCATGTTCCCAGAGAGTAACAGAGACTTAACGGGGACATGCTGGAACAAATGACAGAGACAGACTCTGCAGGCGAGCCATCAGATACGCAGATGGGCACAGATCAAGGAATAGAGAAAATTATGGAGATTTACCACCACAGTGGTACAGCAACGTGGCTTTGGATGTCATGCCACCATGACTGCTGCCGCCAGCAAAATGCATAGATTTTTGTATGGCTGGCAAGGAACTGGTCTGAAGCCATATCATGATAGACATAAATGGCATGGGAGCGCATGGTTTTGCTGAAACTGATCACACTGTAGTGAGGGTGGCGTAGAATGACTTACTTTCAAACGGCTAGCAACTGCACTACCTTAATTTGCATTCATAATAATGATACAGTGAAAATGTAATCTTGTGTGACTCACTAGGAATGAGGAACTATAAAAATGACTCAGTGTGTTGACTTCTGATTCTTTCCACATTTCTCTTTCTTGTCAATAAATCTTAAGCACGCACATGTACAAGCTCAGAACTTTATTAAGAATGTTTACAGTCACTGACTTATTCACCCTTCACCCCCTAAAATTGCATCTGTCCCACATGACAGTCAATCTAGATGAAATTCAACTGCTGCCAACATTTTCAGTCATCTGCACTCATGCATCGTATTCTGTCATTAATTCTGACTGCATGATGGCATAATCAAACATATAAAAATAGCACCAGAGTAAAGAGGAAACCACTAAAAATGCATACACACTTAGCTCAGTGTGTGTTCCACTCCTTCCGATCCTTTAATCTGCAGGAACTTTAGAGGCAACAAGGCCACAGTGAGAGACAGCTAGGGACAGAGAGGGAGAGAGAGAGAGAGGAGAAAGAGAGAAACCACAACCACCACAGAACTGTCGAAAAGCTGGAACTCTTGTCCAACTTCTAACCATCAGAGCTCTGCTTGGAGACTAAATAGGGTGACAGTTGAAAGGAAGCTGGGGTGGTGAATTGTGAGTCATATAGTTCTTTGTTTCTGCCTCCCAGGTGGTAAGCAGACACATTGCACGTTAGAGAACAAGGCCTTTTCTGCTGAGTTTCCCCATTTGGGAAAAAGTCTGGCAGCGTGCGGGGAGATTGAGACTCAACAGAACTGAGAATGTCAGATAGGCAAAGGCGTGACAAACAAGTAACATATTTTTCATGTGAAAGCAAAGGCTCTTATCAAATCTTTTAATACCAGAATACAAAAGCTTTTGTTTGTTTAGTTATTTCTGTTGGAAACAGGTGAGTTGATATCAGTTTTGTTAACATCATGCTCTATCTCACCTAATTTGAATTATAGGTATTCATATAAGGTATGTTATGATAATGACCCACAGATGAATATATAGCTCAAACTAAATTAAATGTTTTTTGAATGGTTTTGGGATTTTTTCAACTTATTTAAATTCTCCACTCACACCTCATATCTTGTTCTGTTTTACTTTTGTTCTCTTGCAGATGCTTCTCTTCTTTTTCTACACGCAATGCTGTTTTATCCTCTTATTCATCTGGTTTTTCCTTTTACAAAACCTCCTCCTCCTCTCCCCTTTCCTCCTTTCTTTAACTGCAACTGTAGAATTTACCTCCATATCCTGCTGCCATCTAAAACCACTCCACTTTAATAAATGTAGAGGCACACCTATGTCCATCAGCATCACCAAAGTACTAAAAATCAAAGATTAGCTATGATGGCTTTCATACAAGATTTGCTAATACGTGTCATGGCAGGGAAAAACACAACAAAGAAGCAAACAAACAAAAAAAAAAAATGTGCAGAGCAAGAATTATCTCCCTGGATTGGTTAAATAAACACATTTTAAATAAGCAAAATATGTTTAAGAAAACAACACTGACTACGAGATTAGTAGTTTATTTCCCCCCACTTTTCTGAATCTATTGTCTACCCTTGGGGTGTGGACGGAAAGTCCACATTGGAACTGGACTCTGGGGTCAGATTCAGCGCCTCCCCTGCCTCAGGCCAAAAACATGACCTGTGACACCAGAGCTCTTCTTCTGGACTGATCTCTTTGTACTATTAGCTAATTAGATATCACCTGCCTGGCCACTATACACATTTAAATCTCCTTAGCCATCACCTCAGCTGTACCACGGGTCATTTTGCAAAATGCTAACCTATGGTCAAAAGAGGAGACTCTCTTAACAGAGTAGTGAGGACGTGTATTTGGTTGGTTTGTTCCTGAAAAAACGCACTCATCGAAAACTAGTATAATGGAAAGACACATTATGTATATTTTATGTAGGAGTCTGCAGAATGTACTTAACAGTTTCATGATAACATGGCAGCTCTAAGGAACCTAATGCACTTAAGACCCTTTCACACATGCACTGCAAACCTGAAATTATCTAGACATTACCCAGCAGAGCTGTATGTGAGAACGCAAATGTCCGACTCAGTTCGTATTGGACCCTGCAAGCTCCCTAATACGAAGTCCGTGTACCCGATTGAGCCCAATGTGTGAGAATTCACAGCAAGTGGGTGTGTTGAAGATGTTTCGTGCGGTTTGGGCAAAACAAAAAAAAAACAAAAAAAAGACGGTAACGGAAAAAAAAGTCTAACAGAGAAGACGAGATTCGGGAACTTCCAAACCGGTCTCACGGCAGTTCTTGAAATGGTCACGTAATTTAATATATTGATTTGTGTACACGGACACGTTTATCTTGTTTTTTTCGTGGTGTCAGCACGTTTTTTAAACTAATGTATTTCAATGGGCAGCATCTTTTGTGATCACAGTACGACTATGGTAGCGAGTAGTATGAAAGGGAAGGGAGGTTAGTTGGGGTGGTGGATGGGTCAAACAACACAGGACTTTCACCCCGGAAACCGGGGATCGTTTCCCGCGTGTCACGTTTCCTTTCCCCGTTCTTCTTTTCCTAAACCCAACCTCCGTGTTCCCATTACATGCTGACCACCACAAAAAAACGAGATAAACGTGTCTGTGTACAAGAATCAATAGATTAAAAATGACGTGACCATTTCACGAACTGCGGTGAGACTGCGTTGGAACTTCTGTCGGTAAGGGCCGACACCAAACTGTCAGACAAATTTAAGGAACGGCAAGAGACTCACTTGAGACTAAGTTGTCTTCTAAAATAATGTTCCTAATGCACAACTGCCTCATTGAAAACTGCAAATATGGTTTAGGATATTTAAATGTAAACTACAGTACATGCTTAAATACCGCAGGCAAAATAATAAATCATAATCTTACCACTAGAGCTTGTTAGTGAGTTTATCCATAAAGCACTTTCATTCAAGTTTGCCTATCCATGTAGAGATGTATGGGCAATATGGACTTGCCCTTTTTTACTGAATATACCATATACGGACAGATGCACATACAATGTTAGAACTTGGTTTAAAACATTCCAGTTAAAAAACAAACCTCGTTGGGGCTTTCCCATCGAACATGCTTTGAAGAGGAACACATGATATGCATGTTTGCAAGCACGCATGCATGCCATGCACATACAAACACACATTTGCAAACATATACATATATACTGCACATGAATACATTAAAAGAAGAGAGGCTGGGGAAAGAGAGCAAAGTCACACACTGGCACATCTACTGGCACATCTCCCTAAAATTTCATTTGCTGTGCCATTGTATGACAAATTGTTCCACCTATAGTAAACACAGCTCTCAGCAGTTAGGTTCCAAATGGGGCCTTCACACACCACACAAGATCTTAGATCCCATATTGAACTTTTTTTTTTTTTTTTCTGATTTTTGTTATTGTCTTTCTCCATTTTCCTCTCTCCCCATTGCATGGTCTTAATTTGTGTTTTTTTTTCTTCCAGAACACACATCACAATAAACACTGACATAAAGGCTAAATTCCCAATTCATATCATTTTACCCATGATAATGAGCCACATTTCCACTACCAAACAGGCCATCTGTGAATCTCTGATGAGTGTCTTCTGTGAGGCAATGGAGAGTATTGAAATGCTTTAAACTGACAGCATGGGCATCATTATGTCATGTAAACAGGCCTGGCATCAAAGGATGCAACATCACGCACCCTTGTGGTTCAGCTATGGTCTAAGCAATGAGACTAGGGCTGTGACTGTGCTATGTTGCTGCTCTTGTACTGGTAGGCCACACTGGAATATTTTCCATAGTGTGTTAAAGCAGAGCCCACACATTGTCAGCCATGTCAGAGCTGATCTTCTGACTGCTGATTAGGTCTTTTCTCAAGTGGGTACCAAAATGTAAGAACCACATATATTAAACTGAGTCACTTTTATTTATTTATTTTTTTTAATCTATCTATCCATTTAATTTGTGTATATTTATGCTGTGTCATACTTTATAATTTATCACATGACTTTAAAGAAACCAGTATCCATAATTGGGAAAGCAGACAATATTTCATCATAGTTTAGCCTAAACAACATATGCAACTGCATAATCAAAACACTCACCGTGATCATAACACACTATTGACTTATTGATCAAGATATACATTTTAGTTTTTTTGTTAATTAATACATTGAATTATTTCTCAATTTAGTTCATATTTTTTTATGTTTTTAAATAAAAATCTAAATTCTAAATTAATACAAATAATTTTGACTCTTGAATTGACATACTTGAGTGAACCATGTTTCTTGGAAGAGTCAGTGTATTAACCTGTTATTGCTCAAGGCATTTATTACCGTAATACACAGATTGTTCTTTCAGTAATCACACTTGTGATTACTGGCAGAACCAAAGTACAAGATGATCTAAAGGAAGAGGAAAATGTTTCCTTAAATATCATATATCATAATATGTGTTCTTCAGTGACTGGTAAAATGAATAGTATACATTTGCTGAATAATATTTCAAAGTATAAAGAAAAGTAGAAAACGTAAAGATAAGTAAATGTATAGTTGCCTACAAAGCTTGAATTAATGGTATTATATCATTACACAGTGTTAAGAATTGAAGTTCTCAAAAAATAGAACCCAAGAGAACTACTCACAACTTATAGGCCCAGAAGAAATCATCTTCTGTAAAAGTTTTTACTTTTACTTTTAGACTTCGACCTCGAGGAAACACACAACACACATACCAAGATTTTACAAGGCCCAGGGTTTGTTAACAGACCTACACTTTCATGTGGATTTCAGAAAATGTGGAAAGACTGGAACCTGGAATTAATATTGCCAATGGCAGCGTCAGTCCACAACAAGTAGGTGAAAGGACAGCTATAGACATACAAAAACACTGCGTGTGGAAGAAAATGCACACACATAACAACAAATATCTGAGTGCAAACACATTGTACTGTACATATGCAGAGAGAGAGAAATAGCAACAGAGCATTTTCATGTATTTCAATGAAAATCACAGCAGAGAAAAACGAAAAATGACTCGGAGAGTATAGCGTTATTTTTCCTTCCAGAAACAGTGTTAATGTGACTTAGTTTGGCTGGAGGCCTCTAACACTCTCCTTACCCTCTTTACTCTGATAGGCTGCAGCTTCAGGGCATGTTATACTCTTCAGGTGAGGGCCAGGTGGATCTAGGCAATGTGCTCTTTCTCTCTCTTCCTCTCTCTCTCTCTTCCTCTCTCTCTCTCTTTCTCCCTCTCTCTTAAGCCCGAGACACACCAAGCCGATAATTGGCCGTCGGACAGTCTGGCGAGGTCAGTGACTCGAGTCTGTTCGGTGTGTTCCGTGCCGTCGTCCGTCCGAGGTGCCGTCGGCCTTCATTTTGGCCAATTTGACATGTATAATCCGTGGGGTGGGCACTGCCGGCAGTCGGACTCAAATGAGCCATCTGATTGGTAGAGTGATAACCCGGAAACAGGGAGCGGAATGAACGTGACCAGAGTCTCTCAAAATCTGACAAAAATCTTTTAAACTGACCTTTGTCGATCTGAAATGAAGACAGATTCAGCAACTGCATGGCCTATTTCTCGCTTAAATGTTTTCAGAAACATGTTTCAGTGAACTATTTTAGTACAATATGAGATCGTATTCTGAACAAGCCGCCATGACAGTCTGTCTTTGAAGTTCCGGAGAAACCAGACCCACGTGACGTGTTCGTCCAATCAGCTGCCGGTTTTCATTTTTGGGCGACAATACAGATTAGCGCCGCCTGCTGTTATGGAGACGTATTACGTCACGTCGCTTTGGTGTGTTCCGAGGCACTTTTTTGACCAACTCGGGGACACTGATCAGTCCAACTGCCTTTTCTGCCGAGGGTCAGCCGTCTGGTCGTTGTGTCTGCAGCTTTAGTCTCTCTCACTCTCTGGCTCCAGGCTTGATTACAGTCACCACATATTGGCCTGGTGGAGACAAAACAAAGCAAGTGGAAGTACGTGGGCTGGAGCTTGAACTATTTAATACAACAACACAGCCATGTGTGTGTGTATGTGTGTGTGTGTGTGTGTGTGTGTGTGTGTGTGTGTGTGTGTGTGTGTGTGTGTGTGTGTGTGTGTGTGTGTGTGTGTGTGTGTGTACACGAGTGTGTGTATGTGTGTGTGAGAGAGAGTGTGTGTGAAAGAGTGTGTGTTTGTTCCAACAACAGCTTAGCCCCAACAAACACATGTACAACTGTAACATGTGGAGTAATAAACTGCAAACATCTCAGCATTTTCAGCCTAGGATTTTAACAGGATATTAATATGATGGATATTATGAAAAAAAGATGGAGCAGTTAGTTATACAGTAAACACCTGCATGTTCTGTCATAGACTTTGTACATGCACGTGGGGTTGATTTGCAGAGTAGAGGACGCACATGGACAAAACAAGGCTGATCCTCTGTTTGTGGTTTTGAGTCTGTCTCCAAATCTAATTTATCTGTTGTGTATGTTTACTGTACCAAAGTGTTCCTAAAGATGCAGGTGTACCTTCTGCTACTGCAAGGGGTTAGGTTAATGGTAAGCAGCAACATCTAGTGGCCACACAAATCTATTGCTGAAGCCATTGATAGTCAAATTCTGACCCACTAATATGAAATGCCATGATTATGCTTATTTCCTGCTCCAATAGAAAGGCCATCTATACAACTGCATCTGTAATACAAATAAACCAGGTATTTATACATGTCTCTCTGACCCATTCTGCACAAGCACATTGTGATTAATTCAACAGCTGGTTCTGGGAGTAACAAAAGGAGAGGATGTGGCCTAATGGTGGTATTAGTATAATGATGATGATGATGATGATGATGATGATGATGATAACAAAGACCATGACACCCAATATATTATATGATTGGTGTAATGATGATGGTTGACCACTTGATGGCAGCATTGTTATGGTGTCTGAGTTCAAAAAGTGTCTTTCCATGACTTTGTGCTTTTCTGCACAAAAATAAATAAATCCCATGTTGCGACACTTAAATGAAGTTATTCATGTGAGATGACAACCATGAAATAAAATGCAAAAACGAGACTCATATCAGTATCTCATATACATTGGTATTTACTGTGCAGTAGGTAGTGCAATACAGTTTGTAGCCTATCTGAAGGCAAAATGTAGTTCAGCAACTGAAATTTAAGTTATGAATTTTGTTTGAAACTTTTAAGCCCTAGGGGTTACATACGTGTGTGTGTGTGTGTGTGTGTGTGTGTGTGTGTGTGTGTGTGTGCGTGTGCATAGACGGCCGCACTCGCATACACACACACACACACACACACACACACACACACACACACACACACACACACACACACACACACACACACACACACAGCACAGCACAGATACTCAAACTCTTAAAAGTCTCACACATTAAAAGCCCCTAATTAAAGCAAACTTTTAGAAGTGTCAGAACAAATATTTTTATGGCCATTTTGTTGTGGCTTCTTGTTCATTTTCAAAGCACCAACACCTGCGCCCAGATGGTGGTTTTTTTGACCATCTGTGAGAGTAAAGTGTAAAAAGATGATCGATATCAGTGGCTACAACACTTCCGTGCCTCCAGATGGCATGATCGTTAAGTTCTCTGAAGACTGTTGTCTGGAGTCCAATCCTTTCAGCTCCAAATGTTACAGAGAAAAAAAAAAAACATGTATATGCCCTGGCGAGCTTATTACGCTTAACTTTCAGTACTCTTGTGAAAAAGGAACAGGAGGTTGTGGGTATTCAAGAGCCTCTTGGGATTGAGAATACATATAACTAGCCTACATTCCACTACCTATAGTTGGCAATGTGTGCAGAGTACTGTAGTTTACAGTACATGATTTTTAGATGGTGTGCACCATATGTCACAATCTGTACGACACAGCTGAGGCTACTGGTTGTGTTATAGTGTAATGTTGGCTGTGACTCGCACTTTTTAGATTTTTTTATGAACCTGTTTGTTAAGTGCAAGTGTTTTTAGGAACAGAGTTATGTGATTTTGTGGTGAAGTACATGGATATTATTTTGTTGTCATCTGACTAGATTGCTTGTTAAGAAACTGGTGGAGTTTGTAGGGTCACAAGTTTCAGCAGGTTAACAGCACGATGAGTAATGATGTGGCACTATCGATGCGTTTGTTTGGGGAGCTTGGTGTGTGTGCTAGCTACCGTCTTGCCAGTATGTGTCCTGGATATTACAGTACATGTGCCTGTACGTTTCTTGAGTATTTTCCTGTTAAGAAAAGCACATATAAAAAAGAAAAAGTGGTAAAAGTAAATCCATATCACACATACCACAAAGCAATCAGAAAAGAATCACACACTATTTCTATAAAACTATGGCACTCCTATTCTTAAGGTTCGTTTTTAACATTTGTCTTGGAAAGTGAAATCAATTGCTCATCTGGACAAACAGTAACAGGTTGGCTTTTGTATTACAGCAGCACATTGTAGCAACAAAGAAAGAATGGAAAAACACATACCTTTTCAAAGAAAAAAAACATCCTTGATTTGTTGGTTTTACATTTTGAGGGTTGTGATGTGGGTTTTGACAAGGCGAATGTTTCATGTTTTTCCTCTCCTGTCAAGACAGCAGCCAAACTCCCAGGCAGAACTGTCAGCTCCATATTGTAACACAAGCAAGGGAGACTGGCAAACGAACAGGTGGAGTTGTCATATGTTTGTGAAGAAGTCTGCTAAATGTTCTCTCCAATTAACAAACAGCTCAGACATTTTCCTCCCAGCAATTCCTTCTCTCTCTTCCCGTAGTTGTTGCTCGCTCCATTTGTGAGAGACACATGACTTGTTACACGTCTCTCTAGGTTTGCTGAAAAATGGCAGATTGAAACACATTTAGGAGGTAGAGCTGGATGACTGATGGCAGGCTACCAGAAAATGAGCTGGCTGATGGAGAAACTGAAGCTCTTGCAAAATGTTCTGCAACTATCGTTGTGATCCTACTTTAAAAAATTCAAATGCTGCTTTCTCTGCAGCAGTCAGTATTGTGATAACAGGTGACTGAGAGGCATGCAACTGGTTCTGTGTGCAACAGTCTGCCAATTAAGTCTGTAGATTCCCTCAGGACTGCATTATAGATACAGAATGCATAAAGGGGGAGTTCAACAATGGCACTGCATGTAACTAGCAAGCAACGTTTTCAGCTTTGAGAGACTGTGAGGCTAGTGTGTAATTAACCTGATGAAAATACTGCAGAGTACTGTGAGTACTGTGACAACATTAGCGAGGAGAGAAAAGAGTCTGATGGGTACTAAAAGAGGAAGCTCGCCAGAGTGGGAGCATTGCATTTACTCAAACAGTGTGGAAGAAAAAGATAATTAAATAGCTGTCCGTTAGTGCGTTAGTGTCGTGGTAACATTTTGTGAGAATTGGGAATAAAGAAAAGGCTACTACCTAGTTTAACTGGCTCAATGGGTTTTGCTCTGGCAAGATTTAACAAGGAGTTGCCAGAGTCATTTTTGAATCTGTTTCAGGGTAACAGTCTGTCTACACAGGCTCATAACGGCTGGCGTTTCACTCACACTATATGTGCGTAAAGTGCAACCCTATGCATATTTTTATGCATCAAGTCTAATTTTGTTTTTGTTTTAGGCACACAACTACAGTGACTGCGTATTGGGCTCGGATAGTTGCCAAAATGCGGGTGAACTACAAGTCAATACTTTGCCTGAATTGACAAATGGAGCAGTGAACCCTACCCGTTCTCAACATGGATGTATACAAAATTCTGGATACAGCATTCATTCCTATTAGAGTTGCTCAGTGGCACATGAAGCCAAAAAAATTCAACTTCCTTGTGTAAAATTACCTGGATGAACGGCGCTGCTTCTGCACTTTGGGCCCATAGAGCAGGTGCACTAGAGACCTCTGCCAGCCGAGCCAGCTCCTTATGGTTTAGCACTTCGCTAACTTGAATGGGGATTCAATAATTTAATCGTGCAACTCTTCTAGACTTTCCAAATGTTATTGGCTTTTTGGTAGTTCAGATTATATTACATTGAGCTATAATTGGTTTTGATGTGCAATGCGGTCCATCTGTTATTGTAACATTTGGTGCAAACTCCTGTTGTTTGAATGGCAAATTGTACAGTGACGCACAGTTTACATTGATAAAGGAGTAAGACTTCCCCTTGTCCAACAAATGGTTCCACTATGTGAATATTCAGTGGATATAGGCAGTGAATTTATCACCTGTTTGGAAAAGATTGTAAATGTTAAGTTATGCAGCAGCCCCTGTAACTGGATGTGTCTGGAAATGCTTTACATCTCAGCTAGATTGGTTTTATCCAACTTCAATGTTACACAGGCACACTTCCTCTCCCTTCTTTACATCTGTGAAAGGGGCGAAGCAGTCGGACATCTGGAAAGGGGTGGACTACCATGCTCTTTTCTGGAGAAATACTTGCCATTTGTAAGCAGGGCAAGAACTGTGACACTGGCTGGAAAAAGGGGGACAGCGTGGGACTCTTTAATGGAAAATTTGATGGCTTAAAGAAAAATACAGCCAGGACAAGAAAAAATTAATACATTTTATCCTCACCCTCTCTTTTCTTTCTTTTCACTCTTTTGTCTCTCTCACGCAAACTCATACATGCAAACACATTTCACTCACGTAGAGGCATGACAGCAGATCAGTGTGAGCATTCTCAACCTCATAAATGGAAATGACTCATCTGTCATTCATCTATCCTGGGCGGCATTTTTCTTTCAATCACTCGGGGGAGGGAGAGAGGGTTGAACTCCATTTGGCTGAAGACCCAGTCTCCTGATAGCTCACACTCCGAAAGGCTAGCGCCTGGAGATTATATTTAGTCTCTGTGATAAGAAAACCATTCTTTGTTTGTAACTGGTCTTTTTTGTTTTTGACATTTATGTCGGATACAATGTTCCTAAATGGTTTCTTATTTTCTTTCCCATTTTTAACAGACAACACCGCACCCTTCTAATTGATATGTCCAGCGAGAGAGATAGCCACTGGAAACAAATCCTCTAAAATTGCAGACATCCATTTTCTGGCCCCCTCCTTTTGGTGAATGTCTGGCTAGTTGTCTGATGGCAACCAGAGAACTCCTGTAGCCCATAGCTTATTCATGCACTCTAACACCTCAGAGAGCTGTACAAGAATAACAGATCAGATTCTCCTTGAGTCAGGTATAATGTAGCCTTACAGCCTGAAAGCTACAGCTTTGAAAAAGGGCCCTTTCGCTGCTCTCCAACATCACCAATCCTCTTGCTAAAAACGGGAATCAATTAGCCTATCAGTCTGAAACTCTGTTGCCTCAGCCCCTACCTGGCTGCCGGATCCCATATGGTAATGTAGATAGCAGGAGATCACATTACTGAAAAGCTTAAGAAGTGAGAGATCCACCCGGCTGATTCCATTGAGCTGTGTCCCTTGACGCTGTACAATACTTCGGGAGGGTCGGCTCTGTGCCATTGTTCAGTGAATGGGAAAGTTAACCGACATCGCCTGGCCCTGATGGGGATTGTCATTTCAAATCTCTGCTAAACTGAGGATTGGGAATTCTGCTATCTGGTTTCTCTCCCTTTGTGATGTGATGAGCTCCATCTTTGGGCCTCCATACAAAGAGCAATTTGACAGGGGAAATGCATGTTAAACCGAGAGTCCTCTGCACCAGCCCATTGTGACAGTTTCTTGAGTAACAGAGTCCGTGATGCCTTTCATGGTGTGTTATTTTGGCACAGTTGCTCAGTTCTCACCAGAGACATTCACTGATGTTGCCACTTAGACAGGGGACTGCTGCAAAGTGGTAACATTTGAGCATGGTTTGTAAGTTTGAAAACAAAAGTGACATTAAAATGAAGGAGAACTGAAGCCCTGGAGTGTAGGTGCTTCTCAGTGAACTGTATGCAGTTGGAATTCTTAATGCATTCCGTGTACAGAAGAGAACATTGGAAACAGGCCAAGGCATATTAGTTAAAACAAACAATTTATCATTTCATTTAGCACTGTGTTTATGAAAACTGACATTTTCATAATTTTGACAATATTTTTAGAATTTCACAAAATGTGTCTTTTGTTAATGCATACTCAAAATGGTGTTGTGTTTAGAAAAGTCTTCAAGCAATCAACAAAATGTCATACAGTAATGGCGTCTAAAAAGAAAATGATTCAAATCATCCATTTATACCTGCAGTTATTAAGTAGAAATAAAAATCTAATCAAATATTTTACTGCTCCATATCATTCCTATCATTCATCCCAATGGTAATGTTCTTCCTGGTCAAAAAAGCTTTTGGCATGACTACAACCACTCAGTATCCATCTGAATGACATTGATATTGGATAATACTGTAGCTCTCAATTTACGTCCACCACGAACATTCAGTGCAACTGTGGCAAGTAGTTTGCCCTTTATGTAGCACTGTGGAAATAAGGGTGTGCAGATGTGCAATTAAAATTTGCTTTTTCAAAACTGTAACCAAGAGTTTTCCCATACAATAGCCAAGCATTTTAGTTGCCTAACGTCAATCAACCTGAGACATGGAGAGAGCAAAATAAAATCAGCCGTAATAATGCAAAATACATGCCCTGGCAGTCTAGAAATCACTCTCCAAACCATTAAGCCCCAAGTCTATAATTGAAGCTATCTAGCAGAGTTTCGGGAGCAGGACCACACTTTAACCTCAACTGCGCACACTCCTATAAATACGCAACTAACGTTCAGGGTACTAAAGTATAATCTGTTTTTTGTTTTAAACCAAAAACGAAAAAAACGAAACTATGAGCTCCGCTTTGCCGTTTTTCCAATGTTCATAAAAACAAAAAAATAACTGGAAAACTGCTCATTTTTTTTGTTATTCATGTTTCTGTTTTAAACCAACAGCGAGAATACAGGCTCATATTTATAATGTGCATAGTTATTGAAAATCCGATGGAACACAGGTCTCGTTTATAATGTTATTTTGGTCTTACGTGTTAAAGATCAAAGGTGACTAAAACCAATGCGCTCTGGACCGTAAGTAACATTAACATGTCAAAATAAAAGTATGAGAACTGTAGTTGGTTTGAAACGAAAAACAAAACATCGACCCGTTTTTTCTTTTTTTCTTTTTTGGTTTAAAACGAAAAACGGATTATACTTTAGTACCCTGACCACAAACCCTGTCCTCTTTAGCTCTCACTTTCTGCGCCCCTCCCTCCCATCATATTTCTCTCTTTGTGTTTCTTCCTCTCTTTCTTTCTCTTTGTCAGGCCCTGAGTGGGGTACATTGTGCCAGTGTGCTACGGTGGACTCCCTACCAATTCTTCCCCACAACGTAGACAGCAAGTGGAAGAACTACAAGCAAGTTTTAAGCCTCACACACCAACATTCTTTTTTTAATTAAATTGTTTAAACACATCTTGTTAATGCTGTGGTCCTTGCTGCTGAATTTATATTACAAAGACAAGCCAAGACATTCAACCTATGTATTGCTAATGTTGCTAATGTATGCTAATTCCTGGTAAATTGCAGTGTTACAGTATGAATGAGATGGCAGCACACAGACTGATGCCAAGATGCCAATCACATAAGACACTTCTACACACAGTGTCTTGAAACTTAAATGATTCAGTAAATATTCCGTAATGATGGAATCACTAACCAGCACTTACAAGTCTACTTCATATTTTTACACAAGAAATGAAAGGCTAAAGGCGCTATCTGAAAGACGAGGATCAATCTCAGAGATGGACAAATGACTAAGACATACATAATAAGCCTGAAATGCAAAGAGAAGACACTTCAGGCTATTTGGTAAAATATTAAGGAGGTTGTGAGAGAATCAGGGGAGAGATAGTAGCAGAAAAGAAGGGAGACCGAGAGAAAGAGCATCCAGAATTCAATAAGAAGACATTTCTGAGAATGAGCAGAGACAGTCAAGAGCAGCCTGATATCACATCATGTCAACACATATAGTGTACTGTACAATACTGAATACTCACAGTGAACCATTTATTTGTCAGAAAAGCAAGATCAAACACCACAGTCATGCCTCTTTTTCATATCATGTTGGAGGGTCATAGAAAAATTATTACTGACGAGGGGAGGGTCAAGTCTTTTTAGGTTAGAGGCCACAAAACTCCTCCGGTGGCCCCTTAATTAAATAACGAACAGTCCCTAAGAAACCTAAGTCAGATGATTTATTGTTGATTAGGTTCATGTAAGGTATATAAAAGTAATTACAACTGTATGTTTATTATTATTTTAATTTGACTGTTTCCAACTAACTCGATATTAACTCGATATTACTGTATTGAATATAAGACGACCCTGATTATAAGACGACCCCCCTCCTCTTTCAAGACTCATTTTTGGAAAAATACTTTTTGAAGACAAATGAAGAAAATTATTTTATTTCAAAATAATTCTAATAAAAACACATTGAATAAAACAAGGAAGGCTGTTGGTTTTAACATCTTTTAAATAAAATAATATTTTCAATATATTTTTCCTTGCTACAGTTACACTTGTAGTGATGAATGGGCGAAAATGTTCCAATGCCGCTGGGCGCTATCTCTCTTCAGTCTCTCTCTAGCTTGCTTGACCATATAACATTACCGTGCTTTCGGGCGGTCGTTGAGGCTCTGTTTAAAACTCGACCAGCTGTTTGTAACATTAAAATAAAATGGTTTATAGATAATTTCTATAGTTTATAGCTGATCCAGCTGACTTCTCTATTGGCTGTTGAAACAGGTGACGTCACTTACGTTCAAAAACCAGCCTCTGCGACTTGAACAGCTGAGTCGCAGCGCGACCATCAGCTGGCTTGAGTCCAGCTGAGACTTTGTTCGAGACGATCGCTGTGTTTCTCCATGTTTTAGGCCCTGGCACTAGCTAGCTGTGAGGGACGGTGAATCGCTTCAGTTAGGAGGGCAACACGCGTTTACTGGCGACGCGTTATGTCGACACACAACACACAACGCGTGTTTTTGGCGACATCTGTTGTTGTGGGTGTATTAACATAACGACCCCACTTCTTCAGATGTATTCCAGGAAGAAAAAAAAAGTCTTATATTCGGACCAATACGGTACTTAATTCGCATAAAGACATGTGGATGGAAACATGGCTACTGTTTCAATATGAACAGTAATAACAGAACAACAATAACATTGCAACGTTCAACTCTCTGCTTAAGTAAAGTATCATCAGTAGCCTATAACATCACTGTCTGTTTCTCCATCTGCTTTATTTGCCTCACACTAAACTGATGGGAAATACTGCAACATTAATTACTTATCACTTATGTGCAGAACATTTACTGTTGATTCCCTTGCCAATGAATGACTCAACCTTTGCTTAATGTGTTCAAACCTTAGAACTGTCTTTTTGTGTGTCTTCTTAGACCGGAAAAAGTAACAAGCAATCTCTTAATAGTGCATTGACAACAATTTTTAACGTTATGGCCTAATAGTGAAAATGATGGAAGAGGTTTAGCTGCAACATAATTGACCTTTCGCTAAGGTTGATGCTAGAATTGATTGTCCGGGGGGATGGCTTAAGGCATGACCCGCCTCTGAAGGGTTAATTGGTTGGTTATGTTTAGGCACAAGGAGTGAGATTGGTTAAGACTAGGGTAATGGTACCATGTAAGCCAATCAGAGGCAGAGTAGGGCAGACCATCCATTCTAGCATCAACCTTTCGCTTATCTCCTCACTCAAACCAATTGTCAGTCATAGCTTAGCAACTCTAAGTACAACAGGCAACAGACAATATCCCATTCAACTTCAGGGATTGCGCCGGTGCCACCGGAAATTCCGCCGGATGTCCCTCTTTTCGGCCGGATATCCGTTACCTTCCGCTTTCTTTGTGTTGCCGTTCTAAACTTGAGTCGATTGAGATATGAGGACTATGGTTGACTGCTCCTCAGATCTCCGTCCGGTGCTTAGCTCCACCCATGATGATTGTGATTGGTTTAAAGACATGCCAATTAACCAGAGCACCTTTTTCTCCCATCCCGGAATGCTTTGTGGACTAGCCAAACCTTCCTGCGCGGCACTGTGGTGGAAGGTCTGGCAAAGCGAGACTAGTTATCTAGCTATAGTTTATAAAATTTGCCAGCTACAGTCATTTCAGCCAACAAAATTGTCTGTCGCTGGCTGGAACCAATCAGTCTGCCACTGCTTGACAGGGGTATCAAAATAGTAAAATAATTAGCCATAGTATGCAGATAAATGATGAGGCTGTTTTGGTGACAGAACATAGAACCTGAAAATAAAAAGGCAGCTCCAAGATGTGTACCTGGCAAAAACATGATGAAAATGTGCAATATTCTTTCAATCAGTGTAATTTTAAAGTTTTTCCTGTAGCTTTAAATATAAAAGAGTTATTGATGTCACCTCATAGCATAGAAATGACACTGCCGTAACACCAAATGCAAATGTGCAAAGCCTCACACACAAATTACGGACATTTTCTCATGGAAGCTGTCATATCAATATCTACAAGTTGAATTATGCCACACATAATTCTTTATGTGTAAATACTCAGCTTTCTACCATCTATGTCCTTCAGCAATTAAAACTGACATACACCTTTATGGTGAAGGTGTTGGAGCTACCGTGGAGAACATAGATCACTTCATTTTAATAATTCATCTGATGAATAATGGAATATGCATAATTACTTAATAAAGTAGATATTCATGAGATCCTTCACCTCTGTCTTTTCTGCATACCACATGGTAGCGAGATGTGTTTTCTTATATCGCAGGACCATGTACAGATATCAAAGATGGATCATATAAATGAAGCTCCTAGTGAGTGCTTGGTGACTGGATAATACCTGTTTTTTTCTTATCTTGTATCCAAACTAATGCACATAGACACCATGTACCCACTGTAAGTTTCACTTTGTGACATTATTGAAATGTTTCACGACTGGCTGATTTGGTTCAATGCACATGTAAACAGCAGAAAATCAGACACATTTAAATACAGTTTCAAGGGAGGATGAGGCAGAATGATGATGGGCATATTTGTAAGAAAATAATTGATATGAAGAAAGTAAAATGAATGCAGCTGCAATACTGCAAAATGTGTTTCTCCACAGTGTAAATTAGTCTTCAAAGCATAAGATCCAGGTTTTTCATTTTATTTCATTATGAAGACAACCAAATATATTTAACCTGATATATTTAACCCATAATGAATGGTTGAAAACAGTACTACATGATTTAAGTAAATATTACAATTATGAGGGATGTTTCTTTCTCAAAAAGGAAAAGAATAGAGATAAAGAGGAAATCAAACCATAAATAAAATATTATGCATGTACTATACAGTAGAAGGTCAGCTTTATTCACAAATCAACTCGGATGCACACATGCTTACATTCCAGCCCTACCTAGTGAAAGTGGCCCCAAAGGGACTTACAGAGAGGTGGTGTGGGTGTCTTTATGTGTATACACAAGTATGTATACTGTATATGCCTAGCAGGAGGTGGATAACATAACCCCAACACAAGGCCTTCAAGTTAAATGCATTGTAGGAGGTGGAAATCTACTTCACTGGTGATTTGGAAGGCCATGAAAGGAATCAGTAATGCTGGTGCCCTTGACAACACATATGCCAATCGGGGCGTTTTCACCTCAAAACATGATAAAATAATGAGAGTAAAGCTGCTGACAGCGTCCACTGTGGGTTGAAGGTATACTGGCTTTTTCAAAACCTGTTTGGGTGAAGGAAAAATAATTCCTGACAGTCATGTTTTACTTATTTTTTTATGTCTCTTTGGCCACTGGCCTTGGTGCAAGAAGCTTCCAAAGCAGTTCTGTCATAAATACTAAAACTTTTGTAAAACTCAGAATCTTTATTCTTTTCTGTGAATTAATTAGTGCTATTTTCTGTTGTGTGTTCATTTAATTAAGCTTAGCTATTAGTTCATGCAGGACACTGAAGTCATACGCCCACTGAATAAATTATCATTCCTATCAGACACACACCAATCACAACCATTCTCACATCAAGGCAGTCCTTTTAAATGTGACTTCCTCCTCACTGATCCCTGCTAAACTGACGCTGCTTCACTTGCTGCTGCTGCTGGCAACGCTTTGCCTCCACCACCCCAGTCTCTACCTTACTAGTTCAGAGTCCTAACATGACTACAAGTTTAAAATGGTTTTCAATGTCTTTCTTTTGGCTCACTCTTTTTTTTACCCAAGGGGGTTTCTGCATGGTGCTCCCTGTTTCAGCTTAGCATGCTGCTTGGCTGGTCCAGGAAGCATTATCAAGAGCGGAACCATCAACGCCAAGCATAGCTGTATTTCCATTTGTTGCAATAAATGGTTAACTATGACGAGAGTGTTCCTGACTAGAGTTTAGATTCTCGGCCCGAGCCCGAGCCTGACCCGAGCCCGACCAGACCTCGGGTCGGGCTCGGGCCGTTATTTTCCGCCACATCCTCGGGCCGGGCCAGGCCCCGGCCGGACCCTTGATCAAGCAATTGTTTTTATTTTTTTTTATCCATTACCTTATTATCCTATTTGGGTGGGGAGAATGCTATGCCATAATCAGAAATATTATAAATATATATATATATATATATATATATATATATATGCTATATAAAAGTAACAAATGTGTACAAAAGTTAGGCTGCAGTTACAAAATGCAGCACGTGTCTCCTCCTCTCACACGCATCACACCGGGAGCTTGAAGATGTAAAGAAAAAAAGAAAAACAGAAGAATTAACTTTGAGCAAGTGTGGAGGAAAGTCGGAGGTATGGAAGCAGTTTAAACAAGTCGTGGGCAGTGACAACAATATGTTGTTCATCATTGTTTCTTTTTTTTTACGTTTCTTCATTCGGATCCACTTGGCGATCCGTTCCATTCTAAACAAACAGCACAGTTTACATGCTTCGTCCTTGTTGTATTATTCTAAACGTCAGCGGCCCACGTATTAAAAAATTGTCGGGTTTAAATCGGGCTCGGGCTCATAATTACAGTTAAATGTGTCGGGCCGGGCTCGGACGCAACGTGCTCGGGCTCGGGTAGGTTCGGGCTTGATTTTTAAGCTCTATTCCTGACTGAATGTGCATGTTGTTGTGTGGATTATGGCAACTACTCTATCAATTGTCTGTCTTTGATCTTGTGATCCAAAAATGCTAAATAGGCAGCACCTAAATGGCAGTTTAATCAGTCCCCAAAACAGTTACTTAGTTACTACTCAGTTGTGAATGAACTAACAGAAATGCCTGTTACTTTCAAAACTGACATAAATCACAATAAGATGGCAGCTTATTATGGTTTAGTTGCTTAAGCTTAGAAGTCATTTTCTATTTGGTAATACTATTATTTTTTCCATTTCTGTATGTATGCGCTTTGTTCTTTGTGAATGTGCATGTGTGTCTATTTATAACGAGAGCAAGCTAAGGGTGTGTGTGCAGCAGTGGGGCCAGGCAGCACACTTGAAGAGACCGCCTTTGGGAGCTGCAGTCTCCCTGATGGATGGCCTACCCACCGTACAATGTGCATCCCCATGTAATACCACCAACCCAGCTGCTTCTCACACAGGTTCCACTGGGCTTCTTTGGCACAAAGCACACTCTTAACTTCAAACCTGGGACAATACCACATTTGAGTATGGATATAGATACTATCTTTATGCTGCAAAGGCAATAAACATAATACAATCTACTGAAATGCAAATTTGTACTATAATGAAACTGTAAACTTCTGACTTTCGCAAATGAAAAAGGCTACAAACAAAATAGTCTGTATTAGAAAAAGCCTATACAGTATGATGCTTTACCCATCTGAACAAAGGAAGGTAGAATTCATGCTTGTTGACAACAGTAGCACTCATTGTGCATGTGTGTACTCTCAATCAAAAAAAGAGTTCTATGACCCCCAAACAGTGGCAGTCAAAACATCCATCCACCTCTAATCATTTGTATGTGATATTGTGGAATTGTAGTGCGTGTGTATGTGGCTCCTGACAACAAATATGGTTTCTGAGGTTTTGTGTTTTAGGTTTTCTTTCACTTGGCTGTACAAGAAATACAGTTAACATATTACATCACAATCTAACTCTGTAATCTACAAACTCAAAAAGAAACTAGAAAAGTGCACTAAGTAGAATATCTCTGCCAGGTGTGTCTGGGGGCATGTGAGTGGGGAACAGGGAGTGCAGTATAGCCTCAGGTTTCTAGTGTAATGGTATTGTAACCCTGCGTATTGGGTTCGCCTAATTGTATCAACTTAATAAGTAAACAATAAACGGAACAATAAGTCCAAACTTCTCAATTTAAACAATATAATTTATTAAGAGCATTTTGTTATTTATTTAGATAATTTTGTTGTAACACACAGCAAAAAATGAAACCCTTCCTACCTCCCTCTTCCCTCCAAAAAAAAGAAGAGTTGAATCTCACTGAATTGTTCTCACGGCTCCCTTACAGTTAAGCTGGTGGCAAAGATAACAATAACAGGGATTTATTCATCTTCTATCATGCCTAACTTCAGTAGATCATAACGATAGTTACGTATTGTAACTCCAGATTCTATGAGTATAGGCATATGGTGAATGTTGGTGAAGCAGGTAGCCTGAATCTTAGGGCTATGCCTATACTCATAGAATCTGGAGTTACAATACGTAACTATCGTTCTATTTCGTATAGGCTTCGCCCTCTAAGAGCTGTTGCTATTGGGTTATGAGCAAAGCTGATGTAGTCAATGCCACGTGCGACACAAGGTCCACAAGCAGAACATAGACTAATTTGTCTTCCTATTCACACTGAACAAGGTTTAATGAATCAAAACACACATTATTTTGATGAGAAAAAAACCCTGTCATCATCATGAGTAGGCCTATTATTGATCGTAAGGCCCATGTCATGTGGATTGTGAAAAAGTTTTATAATGACAAAAAACTAATATCACAATTAATAACTGCAAAAAACCCACATTCGTTATAGCTACTCAAGTGCAGGAGGATGGAGACAGCAGCAAAACCAAACCTGACAGCGCATCATCTGCTGTCAAGTGCGGGTAAAACTGCGTGAGTCATGGAGGACTCAGACGCACCACGCAGATAAAAAACGGATGAACGGACACGGGGATGCACAGGAAGCCGCTGCGCAAACGTTGGCTACAGTCATGCCTCTGAGGAGGGCCACGGATGCTGACAGCGCTCTCGTGGAGTGCGCCCGAATGTCCTGAGGGGGGGTTCCACTCCCTCCGAGCTATAGGCCTGGGTGATAGCTTCACACAGTCAGTGAGACAGACGCTGCTTCGAAAGAGCTGCACCCTGTGAGTGTTCTCTGTAGTGAACGAACAGCTGCTGTGTTCGTCTGATGTCTGCCATGTGTAAAACATACTGGGATAACGCGCGCACCTGGCAAGTCGGTGAGACGCCTCCTCCGTGTCGTTGTTATGAGGCAGAGGGAAAACTCCCTCGCCCAAAAGGGTTGTTAAAACTTTCGGTGTAAATGATGGATTTAGCTGTAAAGTGGCCGCGCTCCCGTCCCCTCTAATTGAGAGGCAGGATAGGCTAGAGAGGCAGCGCGCATAAATCACTCAACCTCTTAGCCGACGTCAAGGCGAGGACAAGCGTTGTTTTCAGTGACAAAATCCTGAGAGAGGCGTGTGCCAGAGGCTCGAAAGGAGGATTCCCCAGAGCTCGGAGCACCAGGGTTAAATCCCATTGAGGTGTGAGAGAGTGCACAGCAGGTTTTTTTTTTTTCGTCTGACCCCCTTCAAAAAACGTTTCACCAGGGGGTGCGCAAAAACTGACCTCTCTCTGTAGTCCTCGTGGCAGGACGAAATGGCCACTACGTAGGCTTTAACTGTAGATGGAGCCAAATCATTATCCACCAATGTTTGGAGGTTAGTTAACATGAGGGGCAGAGGACACAATGTGGGCTCTGCACCTTTCTCCACACACCAGTGCTGAAAAGCGGACCACCGCACCACGTAACACGCCGTAGTGGAGGGGGCTCTTGCGCCCTGGATAGTGCGCACAATGGCGGGGGCAAGCCTAGCCTCTCCAAGCGCTATCGCTTAGCACCATTCAGCTGCGACAGCGCATCCCCTGGCCACAGCAGTTGCCATGGGGACCCCGTCAGTAGTTGAACCAGGGTCGGGAACCAGGATGCGCTTGTGCGTTCCGGTGCCACCAGAATGACCGATAGGTTCTCCTCCTGGAGCTCGCCGCTATGCTGGGGATGCATGGCGGGGCAGTCAACGAGTCAGAGCTCTCCCCATCCCGCTAGACGGCCGGGGGTGAGGAGTGACTGTGTAGTACCGCACATACTGAGTGGACGCTCCGCCTACAGTGTGCAAGGCGTCAGAGCCGTTATCTGAACTCGGGATAGCATGATAGCTTTTACCACGGCGGTAAGAGCCGGGGACAGGCTGGCGAATTGAAGTGTATAGCCGTGTATTGTTTGTTGCCATAGCAAGAGAGAGCGCTGAGCCTTTCCCGCGCTGTGAGAAGCGAGTGCCCGGTCATCACAGCCCATGGTAGAGCGTGACCGAGAGAGAAAAACAAAACAAAACAAAAACCTTAGCAGTGGGCAGGGAGCCCGCCTGCTGCGGAGGAGAAAAAGAGGAGAAAGCCGCTGGTATGGTGGTGCTCCCCTCCTGGAACGGAGACAGTCGCCCTAGCGGGACTCCATAATCCTCCGCCGTTACGAGCTCCAGTCCTCCCAATGGGGAGGAGGGGGAGCCAGCAAGGGAGCCGTCTTCGGGGGATTGATTGTGCCCACCAAAAGCCATTAATTTAACTTTATTTTAAATACATACTCATCTGTAGGCTTTGGGAGTAATGGAATACATGGAACAGTGTTGCGTAAAAAAGGTTCAACAAAAAAAGATGTAATCATATTAGCAATACATTTAGTAATTATTTGGTGATTATTAGCAGGATTACAATTTTGACATTTTCAACATTTTAAAATAAAGAACAATATACTGTAGCCAAGGGTTATGAGTTGCACCTATACTTATAAAGGTAAAACAATAATATGAAGGGGCTCAGCAGTCTGAAACAAGACAACAAACTCTTTGACTTCCACACATAGACTGTAAAAGATAATGTACGTAGCATCAGTAACGTTACCCATTGGTTTGCGGACTGCTGCTTTGAAGCCAGGAGAAGCCAGCTCTGAAAAATGGCGCTGGCTGCAGCTTTTTTTCTCTAGGCGGCCACATGCGGCTGCATAAGTTCTCTCCTCATTTGGAACAATTGAAAAAAGAACTCCTGCTCAGAAAATAATGCTATGTGGACATATGGCCTAAGGCACTAGTTGTCTATTTTATTGGACTGCATTGTCAACTAGAACACATATTCACACATATTCTCAGTTGTATGACTAAACATTGTGAAAACCAAACTGGAGAATATCACTTGTGCTTAGCAGTGACTGCAATGAAGTGATGAGCCATACAGACTGTACAGATGTCTGAGAGTAATGAGTTTGCAGCAAACAGGAGACTTGTTAATTACAGAAGTCATTAACATCTTTTGGGATTTAACTTTACTCTTACTTTACAAATTTTACTGAATTTACAGATCAGCTTGTTGCTAAAAGTCAACAAACTACTGCCATTGTGCTGGTCACTGCATGGAACATGCCATGTCTGCCTGATATTAGATATTTGTATCTCTATTATGCACTTTGTACTTTTAATATTTTTACTGTCTTTGTTTTTATTGTTCATTTTACAGATCAAATTTTTGGAACACAGCTTCTGATCAAAATGCTGGTGCTGTTCAGCTGAATCAGTATCAGACATCTAAAGCTAGAAACAAGCACATGCACACACCATAACTAGTAAAGTACCGGGGCTACACAGAGCTAACTATGATGTACTTTGGTATTCTGTCCAACTATGGATTGGAGGAACAAATGTCAAACAAGCAAGTATCGCATCATCAAACATGTCTCACAAAAGTGCTGAAATGAAATGTGATGAGCCAGACCAAGAAGACCAGAACTAAACCACCTATGAATGGGGTTCAAATCTGATGTAATAAGATTGGTTTCTATGGAGTTAAGGTGCCGAACATGAACCGCAACGTCCCCTGTTCAAGTCCACTTGGGGACCTTTGTTGCATGTCATTTCCCCTCTATCTCCCCTAGTTTCTTGTCATCTCTCTACTGTACAATGTCAAATGAAGGCATAAAATCCCCCCAAAATAATTAACAAACAAATAAAAGAAAACTCTGGTTTCTCACAAAAAATCACATATAGAGTGCATTACTTGTCATAGCTATATGTATGAATGGTTAATGAGAATAGCCTGATTTTTACCGCACAGGAGGGTCAGCGGTGTGGCGTGACTTTTTCACTTGGTGGGGCTACGATCTTTTAGGTATCTCTGTGTATTTTAAACATTAGTACTTTTAAAGTATTTCTCATGTAACAGAAACAACTGACAGTGAATCTCGTGTTTTTGTTCCAGTGCTCTGCACAGATCTGACACCCGCCCCCTGCTCTTTTCCCCAGCTTTCTGGAGCTCTGTTCATTCATGAAAATGTAGGATATTACTAAAGACATTTCTTTAACAACGTCTGCAGTATTAGTGTATTATGTGTTATTATCAGCTGGAGCGTGCAGTGCGTGCTTGACGCAACTGTTTACAGAATGCTATTGTTCAGCAATATGGATGCTCACATCATTATAGTTATGTTATGTTAGTTTTGGTGTGGACGGCCCTTAAGTCATGTTCATTATGCTTTATATACCGGTATTAGTGATCATAAAATCTGTTGCTGAGAAATTTACCTTTTATCTTGTTAATTTGCTGCAAAGAAGCAGGTTATACAGCGATGGTCAGTTTACAACCACATTCTATGGGAGTCAGGGGTGTCGGACTGGGGACAATAAGGTGTAGTATACAGGGCTCTCATGTGAGGCGGGCCCACAAAGATAGTAGCATTAATAGCTATGGATGCGGGGAGCGGCCCATAGAGAATGCCTCTGTATAGGGTCCAGTATTTTGTGCTGTGCCCCTGATGGGAGCACACACCTTAGCGACTCTTGAAGGGTACACAATTTTTTCTGCGAAGGAGATTATGCAATAAAAGGCAAGCACAAGCTACAAGAAGGTAAGTGGAGGGGTTGAAGATCTACAGGCTAAAGGTTACTGGTGGTGGATGTGTTGTTATTGCACAATTATAGAGGTTGAGAGTGTTTGTTGTATTAAATCCACCTGTTCTTAAGGAAAGAATTGCTGAAAATGCTTGGGTCTAAAATGTACTTTGAAGATTTACTGCTGTTTTCATTGAGGTGTTCCATGATGGTACTTGTGCCCAGGATGTTGTTAAAAAGCTTGAATGGAAAAATAGAAATAGTAGTTTATTCACAGTGATGAGCTGTCTGTGGTCAAGGGCAACAGCGATGATAGAGGCAACCCAATCTCCACAGCATTATTCTTACTTTGTCTTTGCTGGGAAGTGTTTATTAGATTCATTAAAACACCCCTCAGTCTTTCAATCTCCTGTGGTTCCCATTTTATGAATTGCAATGCTATTCTGTTCGTCTTTTTTATCATGACGAAGAAGCTAGATGTAAAATACTCACAATCCAAAAATTACGTAGATGTCCCATGAGTCACTGAAAATGGGACCATTAGGACTAGAATTTGGGTTCAGGGCTGGTCATCTGATGTACATCAATTACTTGCTGGTAGCTATATCATTATTGGGGCACTGTGTACTTTACATTTCCTTAATGTTCAAATTAAAATTGTGTAACTGTGTAACACAGCACTAATTTATAAACATTGTTACGAAAGGTTATGTTCTCATGTTCATAAATAAATAAGTACTCAAATACTGTACTTTTGAAATACATGTACTTCACTTGAGTATTTCCATTTTGTTGTGCTTGATAGTTCCAACTCATTTCTGGGGGAAATACTGTTACTCCACTACATTTTTCCATAAAGTACATAACAACTTATGGGGACTTTATAAAATGCAATGCATTACTATAGTTAGACTATCCAATACTATACAGTAGTTAAAATCAATTTCACCTTGGCCAACTCCTACAGTAGAAAGCTGATTAAGCATTAATGATCAGTAACAATAACCTACAAATATTAATATTTGATAAAATAACACTGACAGGAGCCATTCTGCTCAATAATAAGTAATAATACAAGACAATAATACTTCTGTACTTATACAAAGTACAAACTATAGTCTGATATAGGTGAAAAGAAAACAGAAGAAACATCTTAGAGGAATCTGTGAATAGTCGATCAGATTGACAGTTCACAGCACATCTACTGGGTTCCGAATTTGTGTAGTTATAGGGAAAAAAGGATAAGAAGATGAAAAAAAAATATGTTGAGACTGATGTTGCTAGGTGATGTTCATGAGGAACAAAGTGTTGAAATCCCACATCATTGTCAAACTATGTAATGTAGTTATTGTTAACTGCCTAGGCTAAAGCTGCTGTACTTTAGGTCAATGAGGAAGAGAAAAGAAACAGCTTAATGCTGCCTAATACAGCAACTTTTTTTAATCTTTGAAGTTTGCTAGAGATGTCCATAGTGCACTTTATAAACACGTATTTGATGGAAAAAAGGTGAAACACATTTTTTCTATTTCACTGTATCATTAATAAAGATGTAGATTTAGATCTGTTCACCAGCTAACAAAAACAGACATTTATTTCCAACATTAAATCTTATTTTACTTACTTTTGTCCTTAAAAAAACTAGATTGTGTTTTACGGTTTATTAGGAAGGTGAAGCTTTTTTCTTTATGACGTCGCACAGCACTAGAAGGGTTAGGTTTAGTTGCACAAACAAAAGTACTCAAGCACTGAGATCTAAATATTTCTAGTATATATAATGTATGGAAATTCATTTTCTAAAGCTTAAACTGGCAAATTTATGCTGGTATAGGTTCAGCCTCCCTGACTCTGTGCATTTAATTAAATTACTTATTTTTTAAATGTAACCATGAAATGTGGAATTTAATATGAGCAAGAGTTTAAAGATATGTAACATTACAACACAAAATGCTCTTCAGTAGTTCGCCTATAGATGCACAGAAATGTGAAGTGTTGCACTAGATGTCACTAGTACACAGTATACTTCTAAATCAAGTCACATTAAGTGTTTTCTTCTGCATTGTCAGTCTGATATCTTTAACAACTCCTTTGAAATACATTGGAAGCTCATTTTGAAACAGTTTACATACTGATGACTTTTGTTTTCCTAACTAACACTACATACAGTATCTCTGTTGCCTTTCCTTTAGAATAATTTAATTCTCACAACCTCACTTTGTAGGGAGTGCTTTGCTCAAGTCTAATCAGAGCTTGACAAAGTGGGAGGAGGAGAGAGCGCAAAAAGGAATGAAATCTAATTCATTAAAGTCACTGACCCAAATAGAATTAACCAGTGGCCCAGAGTAACCATGTATGCGTGAACCTTCAAATATTAGCAAGGTGCTCTGTACTCTAAGGTGGCATAAGGGGAAAAGGTTGAAACAGGTCAACAGATTTCTATGTCATGAATTGGAATAATAATGTTTTTGTCCTTTCAACTTCACTTTGCAACTTTTAGAACGCTGAGAACAGGCTTAAGAATAACGCTGATATTGTATGGTAAATGATGGACTGTCAAGGATGGAAAATTACAGTGGAACTTCTCTGGATACATTCTTAATCAACTGTTCAATGTGATGTATAGCAACATGCGGTAACATGCTAATATTGAACCATGAGCAGAGCTAATTGGCCATGAGACAAAGATCATAACATACTTATGTGTAAAATGAACAAAAACACAAATCTAATGATGCACAATCCAAATACACACAGACACAGATAAAAATAGTGCCAACTACAAGTAAATGACAAATGTACTGTGGAACCCATCACGACTAAGAAGCTGAAAAAGTGCTAAAGTACATTAATTTTCATTTACTCATCTCAAAAACGTATTATTCATGTATCAGTCATGGATAAGTTGTTTCCTCATCAAGACTATTCAGTCAAAACATTGCAGCTTGCTTTTCACCATGAAAAAACATGCATTAGAACCAGTATCATGTAGAAAATACAAACCATTTATAACTTCTACACAGCTATTAATTTGCATATGACATTGTGTTTCAACCTCTCTCTTTCTCTCTCTCTCTCTCTTCCTACCACTCCCTCCCTGTGTTAATTGATGACCTTGGCATGTCTGTCTTCTTAGCCACTGACTGATCAGCGTAATCGGCGAGATCATTATTAGCGAGCTCAGTAGCTCCTCCACTCCTATTCACCGCTATTCATCACATCAAGACTTAATTGGATTGCTAATTGATGTGTAGAAACCCATGTAATTGCACTAAAAGGCACTTTCTACTATCCTGCCATGCAGGAGGGGGGGGCGGAATATGCTCAAGCTGTCAGACATACAGACTACCCAACATGGTCACATGGTCAAACATGGGACGTGTCTGTCCATGTGGAAAATGAGCCTCATTCAAAGGTGTAACATTGTTTACTATCACAAAGAAACACACAACAGAAAAGGAAACACATCAATGTAAACATACAGTATATACACACCTTTCAAACACACACAATGGACTCTGGCTTTTCTCTAAATCTGAAAGGAAAAAAATATACATATTCTCTCCTCCTGATACTTAACAGTTAATACCAAAAGGTCCCTGCACTGTAGTCTGTGAGAATTATACCAGCTAACTGATGGCATGCAGTTTAAATTAACATGGTCGATCAACCACGTAATGGACCACAATGAGACGCCATTCAGACTGGAACTAAAGGATCCTTGATGTGGCAGCTAGATAAAACAGAAATCTAATCTCAATTAAGAACAAGTCCTCTTCATTAAAGTCATTACTGTGTTCTCATGGCCCCACTGGAACCACCCCAGACAGGAAAAACCTACAGCACTGTTTTAATGTTTTTCCTTTGTTTCTTTGCTTAGTTTTTTTGCCCTTCCTTCTGTCGAATACAGATTGCAGTGTGTTTTTGCAGCTTACAGGGAGAGATTTAGCATTCAATTCATCTTTTTTCTTTTCAATTCCTTTTTCAAACATCTGGCTGGTTTTATACTTTGCTCTGTCCCCTCTGTGACATCTTATGTATCTTGCAGAGAGATAGTTGCAATCACTTCTGGTTCAAAGTCTGTTAGAGGTTTTAGAAGTTTTCCATATGATAGGATGAATACTACATTCTGTCTTTTTGTACCCTGTTGGCATTTAAATGTTTATACTTTCTGCATGACTTACCAATGCTCCATGGGAAGTTGACTTAAAAAAAAAGAAAAGTTATCTCAACATGAAGAGACATGAGACACTATTCTGGCTCATTGATACATTATGTATGCTATGGGTCAGCATGTGGTGGAAGGTGAAGCTGTGTATTGACAATCAGCAGTGGCATATGAAGATGCCAGGTGGCGCTTCAACACTCATCACCTGCTGTCAGATAATTAGATTTGAAACTAGGCTTTTTTTTATTTCCTTTCCCACAAACTGTTGCTTTTCACCCTCAATTTGGAGTACAATTCCTTTCGGTCTAACCAAGTAATTTGATTGGGCAAGAGGCATTCCATGAGTGATGATATACAGTATAACATCACTGGGACTTTTAACTATACATTTTCCCTCCACTTTACATAATAAAAATTGTTAATTAAGGGTCATTAGCCTATCTGTCTTAGATTAAAACATACTTTTCACCGTGAAGATGAACATTTTTCCACATAACATTTGAGTTAAATTATGAATGGTCATCAGAAGAGGAAAGAAAAAATGAAGCTAAATCTAACAATAAACTGTATAATATAAACATCGACATGCACTCCGTTAAAAAGACCGAGCTGAATACAATCTGGAGAGCAGGAAACGATGGAGCAACGTAACATGACATTTCATCAAAGCAACTGTTTACAGACTCTTATTTCACTGGTTGCACAATAACTGGAAACATACAGATACATGTACTTAATACAAAGTAGCTGGCCTGTGTTAACATGTTGACCGAGCTAACACAAAGTAGGAAGCTAGTGTGCAGGAAAATGTTTCTGTGTTGCTTGGCAACAGTCCAGTCCCAGTCCAGTTGCGGAACTATTTGTGTTGGTGGGGCCTAATAAATGATTAAATAAACAAACAAATCATATTCTGTTGTCACTTATTACCATCCATCCATCCATCCATCTTCGTCCGATTATCCGGTGTCGGGTCACGGGGGGAGCAGCTCCAGCAGAGGACCCCAAACTTCCCTTTCCCGAGCCACATTAACCAGCTCCGACTGGGGGATCCCGAGGCGTTCCCAGGCCAGGTTGGAGATATAATCCCTCCACCTAGTCCTGGGTCTTCCCCGAGGCCTCCTCCCAGCTGGACGTGCCTGGAACACCTCCCTAGGGAGGCGCCCAGGGGGCATCCTTACCAGATGCCCAAACCACCTCAACTGGCTCCTTTCGACGCGAAGGAGCAGCGGCTCTACTCCGAGCTCCTCACGGATGACTGAGCTTCTCACCCTATCTCTAAGAGAGACGCTAGCCACTCTCCTGAGGAAACCCATTTCGGCCGCTTGTACCCTGGATCTCGTTCTTTCGGTCATGACCCAGCCTTCATGACCATAGGTGAGGGTAGGAACGAAAACTGACCGGTAGATCGAGAGCTTTGCCTTCTGGCTCAACTCTCTTTTCGTCACAACGGTGCGATAAATTGAATGTAATACCGCACTCGCTGCGCCAATTCTCCGACCAATCTCCCACTCCATTGTCCCCTCACTTGTGAACAAGACCCCAAGGCATTTGAACTCCTTCACTTGGGGTAAGGACTCATTCCCTACCTGGAGAAGGCACTCTATCAGTTTCCTGCTGAGAACCATGGCCTCGGATTTAGAGGTGCTGATCCTCATCCCAGCCGCTTCACACTCGGCTGCGAACCGATCCAGTGAGTGCTGAAGGTCACAGGCCGATGATGCCATCAGGACCACATCATCTGCAAAGAGCAGCGATGAGATCCCCAGCCTACCGAACTGCAACTCCTCTCCACCCGACTACGCTTACTGTTAACTAAAAAATTGTGCTTGTAGAACTATTGTATAAAAGCAATATCACACTCAGGGTCATGCTGTTTAGTTAAGTTTTTTTTATTTTTTCATCAAAACATGGGGAGACCCTTGATAAGCCTTTTAGCCTTCATTGCATATTCTGTTATTATTTATATTGCTCTGTTAATGTTCTTTTTTATGTACTATTTAATAAATGAAAAATTAAAGAGAAAGGAGGATGGAGGAGAGAGATGCAACTAGGGAGAGAGACAGACTCTGACGACCAGACTATGCAGATCTTACACAAATGTCAACATCAGCTTCCATCTCCATTCCAGCAAAAATCACATCATCAAATATTTGCTGTAGCCATGGATTTTCCTCTGTGTGTCAATTCTCACCCAGTCGTGTCTTGTCAGTGTCAAACTTAACAAGGCAGGCAAACTGCGTAGAGCCAGCGGCCTGTCAGGTGCAGCATATCGACACCTCATGGGGCAAAAAAATCTTTGCTGACAAACGCTCACCACTGCACTGCCAGTCTGGTCGTACCTCAGGCATCTGAAATGGGAGGGGAGGGGAAACCGCCAGACTGCAGAGGGAAATTAGAACTAACTCAGAACCTCACTCTGAAATTGACTCTGAGTAGGAGTGTAAAAAGGTGACCCTTTGCATGTGCAGTGTAGGCATTTTGTCTTGACTTCTGTCCCTTTTTGCAATTTGTTTTGCCTGCCACAGGTCGCGGGTCGAAGGCCCTCTAAATCCACCAACTTGCTTTATGTTTGCATGATGCCATGCAAAAGGTGTATGAGGCGGTGGGTTACAATGCTTTGAAGCACACGCCACAAGGGGCGCTGCCTCATCAGCTTTGTACGTAGCTTTCAGTGTCACAGTAAAAAATATCTGTCTGTATTCTTCCACCTATGCCTTAGCTGTGGCTCACTCAGTGCAGTGTCACTTTAGTGAGAGCACCATCTGGCTCAGTGCTGCCTTTTTGCTGGGTCAATCACCATTTCCACCCAATCCAGCCCAGCTAGGAGAACATCCCATCCCTAAAGCCTGTTAGAGGGTGCAGCACATACAAAATAGAAATAGAAGTTACCTGGATAAAACTCCAGCTATTTGAGTGTGTGTGTGTGTGTGTGTGTGTGTGTGTGTGTGTGTGTGTGTGTGTGTGTGTGTGTGTGTGTGTGTGTGTGTGTGTGTGTGTGCGTGTGTGTGTGCTCTCCAGATGCATGCCCAGCTCAGCCTTTGTTCTTGGTTCAGTGATTTGGGGCAGATGAGTTAAAGGAGGGCTTTGGGCTCCCTGATTGGGCAGTGGATTGATCTTTGTTCAGGTGCTAAGCAGGAGCCTCCTCACAGTAAACCAAAAGCAAAGTCTGTTGTGAGCAATTAGTAATTACTAAAGGTTAACAAGGATTTGGACACTAGTCATCATTTTATAGTAAGGTGTGGTACATACAACTTTAAACAAAATTGCTGTCAATTGAACTGCCTGTCTACAGTCTCATTTTAAAACATATGGGGATACTAACCAAAACCAAAAAAAATAAAAATGGTGTGAAGAATTCATTTCAATTTTTCATGTAAGGTATGATTGTTGTTCTATCATGATGGTGTGATGGGAGCAGATGTGGTGCCTGACAAGAGACACTGAGAGTCAGGGCACCGCTGCCTTATGGGAGATTGTAACCGAGGAGAAAGGGGTGCTGTGACTTTGCATTCTCAGCTTACATTAGCGTACACCTACGCATGCCATTCACTTTGGGACAAAGCGACGCACACACAGAACATTTACTTTTACACAATGGGACTGCATGTCCCTTCTCTCATCTTGTCCTCCCTCCCTCTTCCTTTCCCTCTTTTTTGTCTTCCCTCAGCCTGCCACATCCTTTTATTTTCTCTTTTACTCAATAGTTGCTATTGCTAATGTGACAGTGGCAGACAATAGTTTGTGCATTTACAGGATTCCCACCTACTTATTAGCTAGAGCTCTCTGGGCCTTTGATCCTGTCTCCCTGTGTTCTGGATGGCATCCTGGTCTTTGAAGGTAGCTGTGACGGAAAAGCTGCTTTCAACTACCCAGAATCCTTTGGCTCTGGCTGTGTGACTAGGCTTAGCTCACCACAGGCCTCTTTGGGGAAAGAGCTGCCCCTGCAATCGTACGCTGTGCCTGGCAGCAGTGACTGAGGGGGTTTGAGCTAGAATCTTGTGGCACATTTTAAAGGATGTGCCGATTACCCAGGGCCCTGCACACAGGGAAGGTGTCAGAGGTCAAGTCTTCCAGTTTGATGTGGACATTATGCCCTCTTGTAATATACAAGCAATGGGTCTAAGAATTTTTGACTAGTGTTACAGAGTTCATCTTTCCTATACCTCCAAACCCCTACCCTATCTCACCCTAACAGCCTGTGTCGCCAAGACAACGCCATGAGTGCTGTGGGTTATACTTATATGTTATGCTATTCTTTACAGGGTTTGGACCTTAGTTAGAATAATCACTTCATGAGATCAATATAAAAGTAGATGAATAATTAACGGATGAATATTTATTCATTCAGGATTATAATGAGCCTTACTCTTTACAGTCAACTGTAAGCCATGATGCAAAATAACATCTTCAGTTTGCCATAGTAAGAGTCAAAGTATGTGTGACTAAAAATGTCAGGCAAAACACTTTTGAGTGTGCTCTAAGTCTGCAACACTGAAGAGAGAGAGAAAAATATTGAAATATTGAATTCAGTCGGCTTCTCTTTCAATATTCCTCTTATCATGCAAGTGCTACACTTCCCCAGGTGCACTGAGTGGCACAATGCGGGATAAAAGGGAATAGAATTATTTTATTTTTTTTTCTATTTTTCAAAGGCACATTGTAAGCAGCACAAAAGGGGTGAACAGCACCATTTGCAAATCAGTTAAGCCCAAAGGGAAATCTACTGGTGGATGACATTGAAGTAAAAGAGCACAGCAACTTGGCTGCATTGCTGCACAAATCATACATCTGAGGAGTCTTCCTGCGTATGAATTTGACGGTAAGTAAGGGCCCGCACATAAAGCTGGTACAGTACAGCAGAAAATGCAATGGTGAGACTACTCTGTGATTGACATTATATTTTTGTTTGAATACAGCGAGGGAGGCAGAGACACAGGAAATGCAAACACAATCCATGGGAGTTTAGAAGTATTGCATCGATTCTGTCTGTAACATTGTGTTTTATCCTCTGTCAAAAAGCAGTTCTGCCCACTAAGCTCTTTGAGATGATGGCAATCACAATACAGCCTGCCTGGTCTGTCTGCTGCAAAATCAAAGCTGATTAAATTCAATGCTCAAGCTGACAAAAGTGAGTTGGTTAATGTTGAACGCAATGAACCTATGTGAGCGCGGGTGTGTACAATGGCTTGTGCACATGGGTTTTGTTTGTGTTTTGAGAGAATGCAATAGTGCCAAATTTCCATGACAATGAAACATTGTGTTTTTTGCAGAGTTGCAATTTGCAAGGCTGTTTGACACCAAATCAGTTTTGTCATTGCACTTGTTTTGCTTGATTCAACCATTTTTCTGCCTAACTTTCACCTTGTGTGCTTTTGTCCTTTCCTCTTCTCGGAACACAACGTGCTAAATATTCAAAATAATGATTACATGTATAAAACTGTCTCTTCTGACACTATTTGTGCTTGTTTTTTTCCTTTAAAATTTTAGTTATTGTATCACATGCCACCACTGCATTGCATAATATTTTATACTCTTCTTTCCACCCTTGCATACTAAGTTAACTGTAGCAGTAGCCATGGCATTAATGACAGCATATAATTAGGGTCTCATATCCCTTAGCTTCTTCCATAATTGCAGTCTCCAAACCAGAAATCTCCATTTGCATGTTTCTCAATATGAGAGAAACTCATTAATTGTAGACAATAAGGATTAGGAGTATGCAAAGCTTAACTGTAATATGGGAGCTAAAACTGAATATGCCTTTCTGTTTGCCGTACCAGAGACGTCCTCATCAGCTCCACCTCCTTGCGGCTAATTTTGAGGAAGAATGTCTGTGTGCAGATGCAGCTTGGATGTCTCTACCCATAAAACAGAATATGTTCAGTGTATCAATATATACAGTGTATCTGTTTTTGTCACCTATCTACTTCACAACCATTACATGTGTTATCCATGTAATTGTAGCATGGAGGTGAATAAATACAATATATTTAAATGTGTAGCATAAGTGCTGTCTCCCTCCAATGCTTGTAAGACCAATAGTGCAGTGACTTAATATGACACCATGTATGCACACACACGTGTAACAAGATCAGTTAGGGGGTTGCAGTTCCACAAAGATGGATGTGGCCTGTACCAAACAGTGTCCCAGAGGAGGAAGCATTTATTATCCTGAGTTTTTCTTTCAGATTGTTTCTGAAATTAAATAAGTAGAGTGCTGCGGCAGTACTGGCTGTAGAGTAAAATGGGTGAAAGATTAATCAGGGAAAACTATTACCACAACAGGAATTCATGTAAGAGGAAGTTGTTGCATGATGAATGAATAAATAAAGCATTGACTAAAGAAAAGGAAAAAAATAAAAATAAACTAAGTCTACCATGACGAAACTAGTCAGCAAATCCCAGTGTGCGTGTTCCCATACTCCCCCAGGAGTTACTCCTTCTTCATTTATTTACAGCTGTCTGCAGTAGCACAAGCAGATAAACAACTGCAGCTCTCCTGTGAGAGGCCGATGCCACTGCCAGGGCCTCACCTAATGATTATGAAATGCATGATCAAATATGGTGTATAGCACTCTGAAAGTATTGCGCATGCACGCACGCACGCACACACATGCACGCACGCATGCACACATACAGGGCAGGCACAACAAACCTAACTTTCCTCTCTTAATTTCCACACTGACAAATATGCACACTCAGCCTTCCAGAAAGCCTCCCCCTCTCTACAGATGGAAATTCCTCTCTGAATTATACCAGCAACATCTGTCAGTGGCAAACTAGCTTTTTTGGTGGCCTTCCATCATGAAATATCTATATTGGATGAAAATGTAATAAAGCCACCGCAAGGTTTGTTTATGTGGGAATTATAAGCACGGTGTTGTGAGACCTAACCTACAGGCTGCAAAAAGCTCAACGCTTTCTTTTTTCTTGGTGTGTTTACCACAAAGACACAGCATAAGAGGCAGCATCTGTAGCTTACCTTTTTGCAAGGTCTGAACATGAAAACACTTTTGCAGTTACTTTAGAAAGGAAACATATTGCCTCCAAACTTGAAGGTTTCAGCTCTAGTGTTTTCTCATAACCCACAACACCACAGTTCAATCCTGTGCATAGAAACCCAAACGCTTCAAACATATTTGTTCCATACCCCAGGGATGCCTGCACTGTTCCTAAACAAATGGCTATGTTCCCCTACAGACTACACTCCTATTATACACTGCCAATTCATGATCTGAAATGGTTATTCTGTGTAGCCCACAACTTAACATGGAAAACATGCACAGTATTGGATTAAAGTGATAATCATAGAAGCCTGTTTTAGCATGCATTGAGGGATACATTCAAGATGGGGCCTGTAGATTGTTCAAACAGATGAACTGGCTTGTGTGAATGTGCCTTCGTTCCACTCTTCAAATTCTGAGATAGAAATCAGGCAATATGTAAATCATGTTAAATTTGTTCTGTGTGAATCCAAGGATGAAAGGTTCTGCAGCACCAGTGGAGCAGTAGCTGACAGCAGGGGCAATGTAATTAGAAAATGACACATATGCAGTAATATGTAGTTATGATAAAGTGTATTTTAGCAGAAGAACACATCTGGTCATCTTATCCAGCTGCAAGCAGTATAAAGAACATTGTTTGATGAATTACCTTCTGCATTTATTTATCACTGGCACTAATTATTCTGACAGTGAGCAAAACATGCAATAAATATAGAATGATTTACAAAAGGTCAACATAAGCTGGAAGTAAAACATAAATAAATAAAACCAATAATTCAATAGATATATCGATAATTCACTGAAACAAATGGCAGATGTGGCTCTTGTAAGAAAGGTCCTTCATCTTTATTCTTTGCATACACATAATCAGCTTTTCTTATTTGTATAATGCTTACAGCTGGAGCAACATGCAGCTGTTAACCCATTTTGGGGCCTTCCACTCCTCCACTAAACAAGCCTCAACTGTTATGTATTTACAACACAATTAGCTCGAACTGTTAACCTTAGGATATGGTACAAAAGACTGTTGGGTGATAATGTGAAAGCAAGAAAATAAAGACACTGAAACTATGAATGTTTAGATTAACAACTCACAGACACATTGCATCTATGATTAGCATAAAGGAGAGTGTAAACTGTAGCATAAATCATGCAAACAGTCCAAGGGCACATCACAAGCAGTCGCCAAAAAGTGCATGGGGAAAAAATGGCCCAAAAGTGTGTGATTCATCAATTTGTCCTTGAATGAATGTATATAATAATCACATCTCTGACAATGCTCTTAAGCTTGTGGTTGAAAGGGAGACGTGTAATAGTGACCATTCAGAAAAATGAGAAGGAAAAATTGAGCAGACTTTATTAAATAAAAAGAAAGACAGCACTCTGTCTACTTGGCATCCAAGCATGACTAAATAACTGATAATTATGTCAATTAGGAATACAGTGGAAATTATGGCTGTGGGCGACTTGGGCCAGGATTTAAATCATGTTCTGTAGAGTTCTTAAGTGCAAGCTTTTAACTACAATAAGTAATGTAGATTATGTTGTTCACACCAGTTTTAATGAGCACAAAGTGAATACCATATGCCATTAAAGAGTGAAATTCACTGTCACATTGTGACTTGCATCCACTTGGCCTTAATATTTTTTTTTAAACAGACTCACTCGCACCCTACTGCAATGTAAGCATTGTTATCCAAAACACTGTACAGCCACAGGTCTTTTGAAATAAAATGGACTGTGGATTGTGTTATTTTCTTCACCCAACCAGAGTTAACTGGGAGTTCTGTTAAGTGCTGCAGTGTGAGTTGGTCAGCTGGTCTCGATTGTTAGTGTTGGAGTGCTGTGCTTCGCTCAACTAACATTAGGTATTATACGTTAGGTTTCTGGGTGAGTTTTGTGAAGTATATGCAAAGGTTATTATTAAGTTATTAATGCTCCCAAAACGCATGTCCGTTTTTTTGAAGATGAACTACAAGATAACCCTAACGTAACCCTAATGTGCTTAACATCGTCCTGAGCGCACTGTGCTGTTGCTGTTGAGTTTGCTTTTTTTGTTCCATCAACATAACTTTTACATAATTTTTTGCCATTAGTGAATTAATTCAGAATCATAGAGGGTAAGAATCAAAAAATGTTATTTGATTTTTCTCCCAATCCATAATTCTAACCTGTAACCATATTTGTCTGTCAAAAACAATCAAAGCCTGAAGTTGTGAGCCCTCTAAGACTATTCAGCTAAACTAAAATAATCCCCTTTGCAAAACCTTGAACAAGGTAGTACAAATCACAGCTTACATCTCCTTACAGGGGAATTGTACAAAGGAATAAGGTGAAGCAGGGTGCAGAGAAATTATCATCCCTGCAGTCTTTTTTCATGAAAAGAAGATACAAGTGTTGACATGGAGAGAGGATCTAAATAGTCATCTGGTAAAGCTGAAAAAACATGCTGAAAAGAGTGTGCACCCCTGAGACAGTAAAGAATGAAAAAGGCGTTTTAAAAAGGAGGAAGAGGAGAGTAGGAAGACTCAAAGTTAAAACATATTCATAAAGAAGCATCCTGTTGGGCCCTTTAAACTCACCTTTGCTATTCTAAGTTTGTTTACCTCAATGTCTGTGCATGTCAAACTATTCCAGAGCTGCAGGACTAGACAGCTGTGAAGTGAAGCAGTAAAAGAGGGTCTTATTGATCATCCCTGTCTATGCTAGGGGACTACTGAGCTGAAAACATCCAATGTGTAGTGGTTGAGTGCATCTTGACTTTGCGGCATAGGTCACATAGCAAGTCCAATTTCTTGTTATAACCCTGGATGCTTCCTCATGCTATTGCTTTCATATGTTTCAAATACCATATTGTGTTTGGATAAAGTGTACTGTATATATTAATGATACACATCTCTTAACTTGCAGTATTGCTGCTTAACGCAATTGCTGTCTGTAATTCCTAGCTTCATTAACTGCTCAAAACTTACTGTAATTATAAGAAAACGTGGTTATGAAACAAAAACCATTTGTTCTATATAGGGGTGCTGAATGTCTGATTACATAGAATTCAATTCAATTCAATTCAATTTTATTTATAGTGTCACATCATAACAGAAGTTATCTCGGGAAACTTTAAAGATAAGAGTAGGTCTAGACCACACTATAATTTACAGGGACCCAACAATTCCCCCCAAGAGCAAGCATTTGGTGCGAGGTAAAACGTCCTTTTAACAAGCAGAAACCTCGGACAGAACCTGACTCTTGGTGGGCGGCCATCTGAGGCTGCCGGTTGGGACAGAGAGACACAGATACAAAACACACAGTGAGAGGGTCAAAGTTTAAGACTAAAACATGGGCAACACCCAAAAACAAGTTCACGACTATTTTAATGTACACAGTGCCATGGATATGCATTGCTAAGCCTCTGTCATGATTGACAAGTTGGCATTTAGCCACACCCCTAAAGCATCCCCTGCTTTATTGTCTATTTTTAAAACAAATGGGACCATAATTTACAAAATGAACATCATGCTGTATTCAAAAAAGACTTAAGAGTGGCGATTGAGGCCTTAAAGTTGTTTATGACTTCTATAGAAGCGGACTTCTTTTTGCAACCAGTGGCGTCACCCCCCTCCTGGACATTTGATAGAATGCACTAAGGTACTTCCACATTGGCTTCATTTTTCAGGCCCAGAAGCTTCGTCCATTTTTTTTTTTTTTTTTTTTACAGTCGATGAGTTTAATTTAGGAAGTTTTAATCTCTCAACTGTAATTTGGTTGAGTAGGATATTCTGTTGCCATTAGCAACCCGCCTTCCTGCACAGCCCCAGTTGCAGTTTAACTGACATTGTTACATCTAGCCTTTTGTCAGATCTGTGACCAAGTAAATCTCAACAGGGATCTTGTATCTACTCTGCCCTTGTTGCACGGTTATTAGTTGGTACTCCAATTTTTTATGTGATGCGTCATTGTGCTAGCTGCCTTAGGCAAATGTGTTGCCTAATTAAAAATTCCAGGTCAATAATAAGTTATTGTTGGGCTTATGATTTTGGTATTTTCTCTTGTGGATGTTTATGTTTACTAACATACTAACTACTTGGTTTCAGATAAACATTATTGAACATTGATCTATGACCAAGTATTAATAGGCATCTTTTATCTACTACACATGTTCTTGTCGAACCATCATTTGCTTGTACTTCCTTTATTATTGAAATTTTGGAACTGTTGTTTGTAATTTGAAATATTAAATTAGCTTTTTTTCTGCAATCAGTTTAGTGCTGAGTAAGCTAGCCATAGATGACAGAGGCTGTATGTGGGGGACATAATGTTCTGTTACTGCTCTGTCATACTTTGTTTCTCCCTGTAATGTTCCATTTTAAAGGGACAATGTAACTCATTTGACAATTAGATGCTTTTGTAAATCCACTTTTATTATAACAATACATTTGGCCTGAATCTTGTTTATTGTAACATTGTTTTCTGATTTTTAGCCAACACTGTTTTTAGACTTAAACTATTGATCCCAATATAAATTTCAAAGCCCAGCGCTTGACTTGAATCCTTATTGGATGTGTGTTAAGATTAGTGCACCTATACAGAAACATGGAAGGTTGGTAAAGTGTAATGGGGATCGAGAGAGAATCCTTTTCAGTATTTGATAGGCTGAAGCTCAATAACTGCAGGGATAAAACCCCATGTTCCAGCCACTACATTTACACTTTCAGACATTGTGATCAGTGTTGGGAATTAATTGAAATGTAATAGTTACAGTTTACCCCTGTTAAAATTATAGTAGGCCTAATGTAAAAGTAATGTAACTTTTCTAACAGATGTTTTAACCAGGCATGGCAGACTCAGGTCGCTTAGAGCAATATGCATTGATCCTCCACACAGTTGCTAGTAGCCAAGGAGGACACGGAGGATTAAAAAAACATGATGGACTCTTCAGAAGAGATAATTATCTCTGCTTGATTTTCTGCGCACGAAAGTTGCCGGATGACACCATTTTCTTAACATAGCCATACTGAGAAATACGGAGAGAGTTTTGTGGAGCTGTTAGTCTTAAGTAGCTCTGTATCAACTCATATCACTCACTTACATTAATATAAAAAAGTTACGCACTAAAGCTTTAATGGTGTTGCATTCAAAATTTTCCCAGCGACTTTGTTAACCCGTATTGTCAGGAAATAATCTGCCAAAAGTAGGCGTTCCTGCATGGCGAAGAGATGCAAAGCGAATGTCATATTCTATATAAGCTTTTTATTAAAAAGAATATATTCAGATGTAACTGCTTTGTAATCACCAACATTTTTGATTAGTAACTGTCATTTAATTACATATTTTTTCTCAGTAACTGTAATGGATTACAATTACATTAATTTTGTAATTTAATTATGTAACGCTGTTACATGTATAGTTACTCCCTAGTCTTGCATTGCCAGACCTTCATCCACAGCGCTGCAAAGGAAGGTCTGGCTAGTCCACACAACATTCTGGGATGGGAGAAAAACGTGCTCTGGTTTATTGGCATTTCTTTAAACCAATCACAATCGTCATGGGCGGCGCTAGGCGCCGAACGGAGCAACGGTGCCTCTGCAAAATAGCCTTGGGAAGGAACTTGTTTTGGTGGAACATGTGAACATTCAAAAGTTTTTTTAGTCATGCAACAGAAAACTCAGACTGGCCAGATAGTCTAGCTATCTGTCTGGATTTACCTAGCAGAGATCTAAGAAAAGGTTAACTATAGTCCTCATAAATCGACCGGAGTTTAAAATGCCAACACAAAGAAAGCCCAAGGCAACGGATGTCTGGCCTAAATGAGTGAAATCCGGTGGAATTTTTGTCAGCAACGGAGCAATCCCAGAAGTGGAACGTCGTGGATATAGACTAGTTACTCTCCAACACTGATTGTGACACACCTCTGGGTCAGTTCTGATGGCAAGATGAATACTACTAAATGTTCCTTGCTGGAGTCATATTTTATAGGCTCCTTGATATGGTGGATCGGTAGCAGATGTTGAGCACAGGTGGCACAGCTAGCATGTGGTCAGGTGTTGACTAAAGAGTCCATCTGGGACATCATGGGTTGCTGGCACAGGAGATGGTCCCCAACTTACAGAGTTGACCTCAACCTTCAAAAAGAGATAGTTTGGAGCTGAGGATACCTCTCATGCACATGCCACAACATTTATGAATTTGCTTTGCTGAAATTTGAGCCCAAGTAGCACCCAAGTCTCAGCAAGAAATTTAGAGGCTTAACCAAAATTTGCTGCATTTGAATTATTACAAATTCTCTGAAACCTGTATTGTAATATGAATATTTTCTGTTTGTTATCCGAAGTTAGACAGTAATAAGATACACAGTAATTGCTTTTTGAATGAGTCAACTTTGCCAATATTTGATGCCAGTTGAGCCATGTTCAATAGATTGGTTGAACAGGCTGATTTGTGTAACTTGGGAAGCTTTGTCTCCATCTCACATACTAAATATTTCAAAGATTTCACTGGCTTGAAGAGAAACATTTCTAACAAAAAAGAGAAAATTGAAAAAACTGTCAAGTATGAATTATTTTCTCATAATAGTCCATGAAGTATACATTTTTGAACAACTTCTTCCAACATGATTTCTCATTTCAATTCATGTTGATCCTTAGTATTCAGCTAAGCCTGGTCCAACATAATGTTTATGAACAGTGGACACCTTAGTTGCCAGATTGTCTGTACAAATAAACTGTTGCGTCCTTTTAGGTGTCCACTGCTTATTAATAGGCTGGCTGACATCCTCAAAGGTTTTACTGATGGCTGCAGTAACATATTTTTCTGTCAACAGTGTTTCAGAAAAGACAGATAGATTTAATGACACGTACAGCCCCTCTAGTGTCCAAAATGCCAGGAGCTATGGAAAAGGCAAACAGTACCCTAATCAGATTATCCATAATGCTTTAATTTATTTTTAAAGGCAAATGCAATTTTGTGCAAGTGAGAAAAATTGATCCTGAAGGCATTGTGATTGCCATCTTTCTCTTAGCTTCAGAGCTAGGCGCTTATATTGCTATTGATTTCTTCTTCTTTTTTTTTATCGTGAAACTTGACTAGAGTTTCTTTCCACTGTTTTATTTCCCTGCTGTCTTATTTGCATAATGCTTGACAGCATTTTCTATTGATCTAATTGTATTTTTAGTTTTAGTCATGACCGAAAGAACGAGATCCAGGGTACAGGTGGCCGAAATGGGTTTTCTCAGGAGGGTGGCTGGTGTCTCCCTTAGAGATAGGGTGAGAAGCTCAGTCATCCATGAGGAACTCGGAGTAGAGCTGCTGCTCCTTTGCGTCGAAAGGAGCCAGTTGAGGTGGTTTGGGCATTTGGTAAGGATGCCCCCTGGGCGCCTCCCTAGGGAGGTGTTCCAGGCACGTCCAGCTGGGAGGAGGCCTCGGGGAAGACCCAGGACTAGGTGGAGGGATTATATCTCCAACCTGGCCTGGTAACGCCTCAGGATCCCCCAGTCGGAGCTGGTTAATGTGGCTCGGGAAAGGGAAGTTTGGGATCCCCTGCTGGAGCTGCTTCCCCCACGATCCAACCCCAGATAAGTGGACGAAGATGCATGGATGGAATTGTATTTTGTCATACCAAATTGAGAAAAAGAATGCAGTTAAAACACAGTAAGCTACGATGTGACTTATTTAGAATATTATCAAAAAGCAATATGGGGTCTTGCTTTTTTCAAAGCTAAGACCAAATTTCAACAAAGCACAGTGTATTAAAGATCTACTTTTATTGCTAATGATTTTGCAAATGAAGCCAATATATCATCCTCCAGACTTATTTTGACCAGATACATAATGCTCCTCTTTGAATGCTGTGGGACTGGCAGACGCAGCCAATGCAGTGACCTCCCTGCTATCTCTGCCGCCCACACTTCTTCTGTCTAGAGAGTATTTTCGCAATGGAAGATGACCGCAATGGGTCTGAAAGAGGACATGGTGTTATTAGGAGTGGTAATACAACACTCTTGACATGCACATAATTGTCTTTGGCATAATGTGAAATCATCACAACCCAATGTCAGGGGGTTCTCATTTCTGGCAAACCGAAAGTTGGGTTAAATTAGAAAAAGTAAAACTTTGATTAATTACCATCTGTTAATATCACTGGAGGGGGTGAAGTGAAGTAGTCGGCAGCTCTCAGAGAGGCCATCAATTTGCCTTCAAATGGAGGTTTTAAATACAAAGATTTTTTTTCACTTCACGTCCTCGTCAGCAAAGGAATGCGTCTCCTCGTGCAGGGGAGTGTGTGATATTACTCTGTCACTCTAAGCTCTGGTTATCATTTCCTCTGAAGTGTCTCCAGCGGAAGAGCATAATGGCCCTTGTCTCCACTCCTCAGCCTCCGATCCGCCTGATTATGCCCTCCTTCTCACCAGACAAATGCCAATCTGCTTTCTTTCTGCTTCACAATTAACAAAATGCCCCGGTTTAAACAGGAGGGCATCTTGGCCTAGTTGTGAATACCAAGATCATTCTGTCTTGAAGCGAATGTCACTCCACAATTGAATCTCAATCCGCTTCTGCGAAGAAGGGCAGGCAGGCTTATCCCGATTGCCTTCTCTTTAGGGCAAATACTGTTAGCTCCACCATTGATAATCTTAACTGCTTGAGCCAAGTTTAAATGGCCCATAACATGTACTCACTAATTGATGCAGTGTAAAGGGCATACAGCACTGGCAGGGAGTCAGGCAGACTGAAAACGGGCTGGTCTCATTTATACAACCATATTTAGAGAGAGTGCCGCAAAGACAAAGCAGGATGCTTAACTTAAAAGAGTGATTCATTTCTTAAACAATAAAGGCAGGCGTGTGAAGTTATGTTGTTTAGCCAGATATTTATTTAATTATATATTGTGGTACTAACTACAAAATGCAGTTTAGCATCAAATTAACCCTAAGAGTGTAGCATTTGGAGTGTTCTGAAACAAGCGTTGCATGACTTTTCTGATGGTCAAGTGTTTAAAAACCCTTATGCTAACATTATGCCTACTGATAAATGATGAGTTTACTTTTCAAAATCTTCAAAAGTGAACATTAGACCTTTTACAGCCGGAAAGCAACTTCAATATTTCTGTAATACATACTGGAGGTTAGTAGGATACAGTTTTGTTTCACACACACACGTCATTTTATTTTAGCCACACACACACACACGCACGCACACACGCATGCACACACGCACGCACTAATAGTAATAATAAACAAAAAGAAAAAGATGAATACATATTGCCTGCAGGTGGCATAATGGCTACATTTGCAGCTGCAGTTACCTTATTACCTTTAGCTGTTGAAACTATACTTCTGCATGTAGAAACGGCTGCTATTTCTTGTGTGTGATACTGTATAAGAAGATTGCCACATCTACAACTGTTCTAACAATGACCAAAAAGCTCCATGAAGTGAATGAAATTAATCTGCAGTTTGCTAAACATAACTAGACCAAGCAAGTCCCATTCACCTAGCCTGACAAGCCAGACTCACATCAAGATGTTGGGTCTGGGAACTCACCATTGGCAGGGCTCAATCCGAGGGGCGGGATAAACGGTTGTCTTTCAAATTCCCTCTGTACTCATAGCCAACCAGAGCAATGCTAGTTGATTAAACTTTTGCTATATCCAGTTGGCAAAACTCTTTGTTCTTTTCTCAAAGAAAAGCTTAACTCCAAGTCTTCCAGAGTCGTGGCCAACGCCGATTCGAAAGACTGCTGTTCGCCAGGAGCAGCAGCCATCTTCTTTGTTTTCAAGTAGCAGGGAACCGTTGCAACTCTGCCGTCCTTATGATAAGCCCACCCACCGACTCTATACACGATGTGATTGGCCTGACCAGAATTTGGTTTTTCCAGCTTGCACACCAACGGAGAGTTGCTAGACTGACCCTGGCTGCAAATTACATTTGCTGCCGCTAGGGTGCGTCTAGATTTCTAGGCTACCGTTCACCTAGACAGTGAACGGGAAACCTCGTCTTTAACCCTTGACTCTTGTCCATAAATGGTATTGGAACCTCTTTTAATATTGGTTCCATAGGAAACAGTCTTCCAAAATTGAAAAATGCAGCAACAATTTTAGGGTGCTGGGTAATACCCACTGTCCTGAATCAGGTGTTGTGGCATAAAACCTAGCTTGAAAAAGGAGTTCCACATATGGGCTATGCAGCACTTGTAAACAGAATGTGATATCATGTACAGTAAGTTACACACCCTCTGCATGTTAGCTCTTACTATAGTATGATGTAAAGGAATGACAAACAAAGTCAGCATTAGGCATCTTCAACATCTTTGGCATCGGGCAGGTTGTTAACTTTAATGCTAACAGCAAGACCACCTATATTTTGTGATCAGAGGATAAATACATGCAAGTTATTTAAAAACACAGCTATCTCTTTTTCTTCTCTGCCAATTGTTTTTTTGTACTGTAGCATAAGTGAAAATGATCACTCCCACCCTTCGTGTCAGAACATTTCCAGACTCACACTAACACTGTAGAAATAACTTGAGGTAGAGAAGTATTGATAAAAAATTTAAATTAAAAAACAGTAACACAAATGCATGTTGGCCCTGTCCCAAATACCGGTCCGTGCAATTTAGAGGGCCCTGTCATTAACCAACACACACACATACAGTATGATGCACCTGTGCACAAACTCATAAAGTAGGGCTGCATTCAAATGTCAGTGCACAACCTGGTGCTGGCATCTCCACTACATGTGGTTATTTTCCTGACTTTTAAAATGTGAAAACTGGATCTTTGTCGTTGTGCTGCGAAGCCACTCACAGTGACCAGTGACCAGATGCTCTAGAAATAAACTCTAGTTCACAAGTTAGATGTACCGTATAGTAAGTCACTAATAATTCCCTGATAGAAATGTAAAGAAAGCCAAAAGTCTCTCCTATCACTGTGACATAAGACTCACTGTGTGGATGCACAACAAAGAAGTGTATTCCATGAAGCTGTTAATAATAATAAGAACATTAATAATAATAATACACATTTTCCAGTATTGTAGATATGTTTAGAGGGCCATTATTGCAATCAATCACTCACTCAATCAATCATTGAAAACAGAAGCCCATTGTCTTCACTATCAGTCCCTGTGTAACCAAGTGCCATTGTAACCAGAGATGGCAAAGAGTCTTTTAGGCAAGTATTTTTAAGTTTTCTTTAACGTTACTCTTTTATCTGTGCCACAGTATTAGTTATTTGACCATTGAACATTTCCAATTATGTTGTACAAACATTTAAATCCCTGGAAAAAGAAGGTTGAAGTTATTTTTCTCATTTTCATGTGTATTAATTCAATACATTCTTCAACTAGATATTTTGCCCTTGTGACTCAAAATTCAATCAAGTAAACTTAAAATGAGTTTGACCAAGCTACCCTGTGTCTTGTGATGCAAGGTGTCAAGGGCCCAAGAATGAATTATGTAGTGAAATTGTATTCTCTTTTGCCTGCTTTCTAGCATATAACCTATCAAACAATATTAATTGGAATTAACTTCTGAATGTTTTCCATAGACTTCCTGGTTCTCTGTGAGAAATGGTGTCACTTAAACACAAAGGCAAGGGTGCATCATTTACAAGTGAAAAATGTAAACAGCTCACTTTCATCTCAGTTTGAATTATGCGCTGGACCACACAGAAACGGCTGTTGAGATGAGATTTCTTCCGTGACTACTATACTTCATATTGAGCTTGTTTCGTTTGATTGAGGCAGGCTATTGAAGGTCATCACTCCTCATTTCCATTTTGATTCAAATACAAAAAAGACACCCATCCTGCAATTGGGCTCTTCATAGTGAAATCCATTTCTAATAGCTGCCTGGTTCAATAGATTTTGTCTTGGGCGATGATGATAAAAAACAATGTCTCAGAGGAGTTACTTTTGGAATTGACCTAGCACAGAGATGTGGCAATTTTAGCTAGTGCACATTAATTATTACTCACTAGGTTTTTTAACATAGCCATTACATACACACACACACACACACACACACACACACACACACACACACACACACAAGCACACAAACAATCACACATACAACTCCCTGTGCACACATGCCAAGCTGTAGATCATGCCAAGCTGCCGTCATGCCATGACACTACCACTGTGGCTTGATAGGTTAGCCAAATGACAAATGACAAAATACCACTGTGTTTCGTGGACAAGCATGCAAATTTGTTTGGTTCCTAAACCATTAGAATTTTTATGTGTGCCAGCCAAATACGGCATGTTGTTCCAAATTGATATGCGGGTCCATTAATCATGTCTGGATAAACCTTCATTTGGTCTCTGTACGAAGATAGCATTTGGCATTGTTGCTTGTTGTGTCTCCAATTCTGTATATGTATCTCATAATGTATATACGTCCCACTGGGAGCAAAATGAATAAAATAAATGAAGAAATACAGCCATTGCATGCATTATCAGTAGCCTACATCCCACAAGAACTTTAGCTTTATTCATGTTCTTACAAGGATGCCCTGGGGGTCACGAGCAACACTGTGCAAAAGTTTAATTTAACCATTTCATTTTACTAAAACCTATAATAATAAGATAATCATGGTTAGTTTGCTAACAACATTTTGAGTGTGATCAGTTTGAATTGTGTTGTAGACCAAAACCATGTTAAGCTTTTCAGGCTTATTCTAAGATAATGTACAATTATATAAAAGCTAATTTAATTGTTGTGTTTCTTATGTTGCATGAAACTACATAATTACATGTAATAGCTGCACTAATCACTATTTTGGATCAATGGATCAAATGACAATGTGAAATGTGTTGCTGCCCTTAGTGATGAACCCACAGAGATGAATCAAGTAACTCTGCTCTGTACAGTTTGTTTTCAGCCTGGCAAACTCTGCTCTCCTCAAACAATGTTTGGTGCAAATAAAGTCTGATAAACTCACTGTACCCCACCTGCTCAGTTCTAAGGACAAAGACAGAAAAAGATAGCGATTAACTAGTAAACATGTCAGAACATCTAGCAGCTTAACAGCCAGAGTTAACAGGAGAGTTAAAGAAACAGAAACAGACTTCAAATAAATGCTAATGTTGCTCCATGTCTGCTTGATGTGTAAATAGGCTTTTTCTTTGCAAACTTTTTGTATTTAGAATTAGTTTTAGTAAGTCTACTACAAAATAATACCCAAGTGCAAGCACAATTCTTCAGTGGGTATAAAACGGGCAATAAAATAATATTTGTGAATTGCAAATAGTCATTATTTAAAGTGGCTATATGTAACTTTTAGTTTGTGTTGATTCTAGCGGCCGCTTTGGACAAAAGCGAGTTTGTTGTAGCAACCAACGATTATTATATACAGGGGGACAAGGGAAAAGAAAATAGTAGGCCAACACAAACACGGACTGAAAGGAATAAAACACCCACGCTAAATGGAAGGAGAACGTAATTTAATGTGAGCTACTGACATACAACCACATCGCGCATTGTAAAGTTATTTTATGAATGAAATAGACATATTACATACATGAGGGCTAATTCGGGGTCAGTTTTGAATCATTTGCAATCCCGTAATTGTCTCCATCTGTTAAAGCCCGACCGAGTGTGACTCACGTTATCGTTGTCTTTCACTTTCCCTTTTCCTTTTAGCTTTTAGTTGTTTGTTTAATTTCCTTCTATTCTGTGATGGCCCTGCCCCAGTATCAGTCATAACTTCAACACAAAACTTCTAAAATAACATTAAAATACAATTAGGCCTATAAAAAGAAATCTCCTGCTTCCTTTTACCTGCCTCAAAAGGCTGGGTACGCTAACATAGGCTTTCCGGTGTTACAAAGAAATCTGTGATCCATCACAATGTGTTACTGTAGCGCTGTCTACCTGCGGCAAATCATTGTGTGACTTCGCGGGAAAAATGGAACCCAGGCAGAACCCTTACTAAAAACTATATAAAAATGGCATTCTTTTCACTGTTAGTCTCGTTTTCTGTTACAGGTCATTAGGACCATTGTATGAAAAATGACAGAGCTTCAGAAACATAAAAAAGTTACATATAGTCACTTTAAGACTGACAAGGTTAATTTAAAAAGCAGCCATGATTTTACTGTCTCTAATTTATTCTGTTGATTATCAAGCCTTTGTGATTTAGACAAAGTAGCAGACCAAATGCCAATTCATCACTAACAATTGACCACTAAATTATTTTGAATGTAAAAACATTTGGCATTTAATGTTGAACTGCTAACACAGAATTGTTGGATGTGAAGTTTTAGGTGACAGCAGTATAAACGTCCCTCAATCTAGCAACAAAGTTGTGGCAGTTGTGTACTTGTCAAGACTGTGCTACAGAGTGAATCAGTAATCTAATCAGAAGCTCCTGGCTGATATGGCATTTACATGAAATAGAGTTGGTGTTCTGTGAGAAGGAAAAAAAATCTTTAAACGTATTTACTGAGGAAAGAAAGCACTCTCTGCAAGGATGGCATCATCATTAGATTTCCATAACCCTCAAGACAGGCTTTGTGTAGTAAGACAAAGGTTGATTGATTGCCTCTAAATTTGTGTCGTCACAGCAGTACAAGTTTTCCTGCCGATATCGCAGGTAACCTTCGCTAGGCTGGGAGCAACAATAAACAGTTGTCAAGCAAGACAAAAATAATGAAGTGCCCTTTGCAGCAAGATTCTCCAACAATCCTAGCCTTTTTTCACACTGTTCAGACACTTATTATGGGTTCCTCATTTCTTCAGAGATTATCACAGATCGCTGTTTTTCTTTAACATGACATGTCTTTATCCCTACTACATAGGAAATCATTGTATTTCATGTGACCCTGTCTGGACATCTAATTACAGCACTATGGCATGCAATTTGCTGGCATTGCATTTACATGTGTGTGCTCTTTGCGAGGCAACAATACAGTATAAACTTTTGTACAGTACGTACACAAATCCACTCAGCAGTAGAAACAGGTTTTCATTTCTCCCGATCTAAACATGTACCCGTCTTCTGTTTCTCCTGTCTTTATAAAAAAATGTGTCATACGTCATGTTCCTTGCTCATGGCATGTTGGGACTTTTTTTTCTAGAAGTCACAAACTACTACGAATATTTTAACTACTGGTTGAAACCAGCTTTTGTCAAGTTCTTTCAATTTTTTTTTTTACATATATTGAAAGGCCTGATGGGAAACTAAACAGTTGGTGAAGTGTGGGTATTTGTCAGATGATGCTGCAGAGGAAAAACTTTTTGGAGGCCTTCAATTATTATAGTATATTTTATAGCCCCTACAGTGTTTCAAATATTCATATAGTCATTCAGCTTGTTATATCATCTCTTCCTTAATTATACTGGCCAAACTGAAGCACACCACATTATTACGCAAAAAAGAAAAGAAAAAAGGAACTGGAAATACTGTGTTCTATTGAGGAGGACAGACTGTGTCAAAATGGCAGGGGTATAGGACAATTGCCACACCAACACTTTTCTCTTCTTCCCAAACCCTGAAGCAGTGGCTCATGGAAAAAGTTGAAATGGAATTCCATATCACGGCAGGACAGTGTCTGTGCTTTCTAAAGCTTCTCATGAAACACTCACTCACTCTCACACACACACACACAGAATTGTAGACTCGCATCCCAAATGAGCCCAGCAAGTTCACACATTTGGCCTCTCACGAGCAAAGGATAAGGATGAAACAGATTTTCAACTTACAGACTTAGGATTTTTTGTTTTGTTTTGTTGTCCTCTTTAGCATTCCTGTAAAAGACCTGCCAATAAATGATCAGCTGATAGCAAGTTCCTTAACTGGGTTTTTAAATGTGCAAGTAGGTGACACTCCTCAGCACAGTAGACTAGATATTAAATTATCATATCATACAGTTTTAAAGAGCTGGTTCTAAAGGGATAGAAAAGTGGCAGAATTTAACCACAATATTTGTGAAAGACAAAATATGTGTCAAACCATTCTAAGTATTACTAATTAAGTATTGTGGTGTTGCAGGGACGTCCCGGCCTACAAATCATATCCTACAGACTAAAGAAAAAATCTTTGTTTGGTACAGATCCTCACAAAAATCACACTACAATCATTTCATTTTTTAAAATTTTAATATTTTTCAATGAAAATGAGAATAATGATACAAATATGATCATTCCCTCCAATATTGTGAATCATATCGCAAACACAATATCAGTCAAAATAATTAGATATTTTCCTCATATTGTGCAGCCCTACAATAAACAGATATCTGTGTTTGTAGTCTGAGTAGTATTGACTAATCAAGTTTGAGCAGGCTTTGGTTGCACGCAGGTAAACAGTCACAGAATGCATTGGCCAAAATGCAATTAGGCGATTTAGCTGTTTAGCTTAGTGAGTTGTTAAAACCTTTCTTTTTAGTAAACTCTGTGTACACAAACAATGTTCTCAATGCTCGAGTTCATGTGTAGAGCCCCTGGTGATATTTCGAGCAAAGTTTCCTGTTGTGTCGAGCCATCTTAGTGTTTTAAAAATAGTGATTTTGATGCTATCATAGTATTGTCCCTAGCTCTTCCAGTCAAAAGGCCATTTGACCGAAAACAAGACTACGGTAAATCTTAAAAGTGGCGTTTCTGTCCTAATTATGCTTTTAAACGAAAGTTTGACTCGGGTACATTCACAAAAAGACCCTAGGTTGCACTTTGGTGAGAGTTACACTTTAACTCCAACCACAGGTCTCATGTTGCTAATCGGACCCGGTGCAAGGAAGAGGAAGCCTAGCCCCGATATCTGCTGGCTACACCAAAACCCCCAAAATATTGGCCTTTGCCCCTAGAGGCTAAATCGGCATCAGACCGATATAAATAAACAGGGAAAACACTTAAATTGGCCAAAATAAAAACAAAAGAGAACAATTGCTGAACTCTAACTTGGCTTTGGCTTTAGAAAATGAGAATTTTCTTTTACAAGTAGATGCTTTAGGTATTGGTCATGTAGTATTTTGTGTGTAAACCAACTGTGTAACAATATCCACAGTAACACTAACTAATAGAGGGACAACACGTTTTTTTTTCCATTTTCCTTTTGCTAAATCCTTTTCAGGATTTGGTAGCTGTAAGTCTATCCCAGCATACATTGGATATTCAGAGAGAGAACACAGAAACTGAACTTACAAAGAGACTGGGCAGTGGTGGCCTAAAGGTTAAAGAAGTGAGCTTGTGACTGGGAGGTCGCTAGGTCAATAAAGTGAAAGGATAAATAGGATAAAGTGAAAGAGCAGCTCTTGTCCGTCCCTCATTACCACCACTGAGGTGCCCTTGAGCAAGGCCCTTAACCCCAACTGCTCCAGTGGAGCTGCTCATTGGCCAGCAGATCAGACTGTGGTTGTACTGGGCAGCTTCCAGGTATAATTGTGAAACTGTGTGAATGTGACAGGTCGTCAATCGACTTACCTGGAAGGTGGAAGGTTAAATAAAAATAAAGGCGTATGTTGATTGCTTTCTCTATTGCCTCTCATAAGCTCTTTCTACTGTATGTAAGATGTCAGCGACAGATGCAAAGATAAAGTGTAAGGATAGACAAATTAAAGCAATGCATTTCCCAAATTGGACTTTTTGGAGAAAATTGGCTTTATTATTTAGGATGTGTTGTATATTGGTCTGAATGGTTTTGTTTTATGGCTGGATCTGGCTAATGTTGTATTTAATACTGGAGTTGCAACCATTTGTGGGTTTTTGACTATATTTTCTGACATTTTGTGTATAACTGTATTAGTATTCTTTCACAAAAAGTCACAGCTCTATGTGCTCGTGTAGTGCAGTGTTATTAATATTGTCTCTGAAATCAAAGTCTTTGACGTGGAGTTTCCCTTAGACTCACACATACACAAAAACCTCATTGAAACTTTGCACCGATCAATCAAAAATAATTGAATTTGTAAGTATATTTTACATACTCAAACATTTGGGCTGTAATGTATTGCAATTGTTGCCAGCCATTTATCACTATACTTTCCAAATAGGAATGTGGTTATTAAAATTGTCTTTGCTGCACTAATGATTCACAAAGTATAGTTTTCTGTGTGTGTGCAGAGGTTGGTGGGATCTGTGCAGATAATTTGAACATGCTCCTTGCTGGCAGGTGGAAAGAAGCAGCTTGTGACTTAGAGGAAACACATGACTGAGATGGCGACAACAGAGATGGAATAGAGAATTGGTCATTTTAAACTGGGGATGATAAAAAATAAGGAAATTTCAGACCCTTAAAATTATTGATTTCTTCAATTCACTTGCAAAGACAATGTATGGGACTAAGTGCTGTCTAGAGCTTCGTAAATGTTGGTGTTGGTAAAATTGTGATTGTTGTTTTGCATTTGTCCCAATATAAAGTTGTTAAACTATATAAAAGAGGTCTATGCACTGAGCCTTGGGGCACTCCCCACTCAGATAAAAGAGGCAAAATAGTAGTAAAGTTGCATTTTGATTGACGTTGATCAATGCACATCTTTTATTAATTCTTGTCATTAAAAATGGTTGTACACAGATTTGTTTGTAGTACTTATAAGTGCAAACACCTACATGCAGCCTGTTGAGGGTAAGATGTGGATGAGAAGTCATGAGCAGGTGTAAACACTCAGGAGAAGTTGAAGATGAGGTTGAAAAGATGGAATTTTTATTATTTACCCCAATTAAGGCCAATAAGGCAAGAATAATAATATAAAAAATTAACAAAATTAAAGACAAAAAAAATACTTTCAAGTAAAGAAAATAAATTGACATGATAGTTAAAAACGGTCAAATTATACAAACATACAGCTGTTTATTGACCTTTGAACCAGTCACTATTCATCAATACTCTGAGAGCACTCAACAGACTTACGTCCTCCTCCCTCCAGCTCTCCTGAGCAAATTAAACTACTAGTCTATATAAGTCTGAAGCGCACCACTGAAATTGGAACATACCAACACAACAGTACAATACAGGGGTGGCTCAGGTGAATAGACACTAATTGCTTAATACAGCCAAAATTCATATATCTAAAAAGCTAGAAATTTACAGAATACTATTTATATGATTCACACTAACATTTGACAAACCACAAGATATATTGACGGCTAATAAATTAATCACTCAAACTTCCTGTTGCCCCGGAAGTCATAGCGTCATTTAAACCCGACGATCGCGGCAAACTTTCCTTTATACACTAAGAGCAGATGCCGGTAAGACACAAAGATTATATGTTACCGTCTGTTACCTTTTAAACTCAATAAACAGACACGTAGTTAACAAAGACATATGTGTTGTGTGGTTATTATAACTGGTCATGTTTGTGAACTAAATGGCATGGTTTTAAGTGGCGGATCTAGAAAATTTTATATGGGGTGGCAAAGGGGGGGCAAGAGGTCTTGGCAGGGTGGCATGGGTAGACGGTACGTGGGAATCCCTATATGTGAATGGCTTTAACAAAACAAACACAAAAATACTTTTAAACTACGGTAGTTATTGTTTAAACATGCCCTTACATACTACAAGCATTTTTAATTCACAACAGGAATAAGCCCAGTGTTCAAACAAAACAAAACTGTGCATCTTTTAAAAAGTAAAAGTATAAAAGGCAAAATGAAAATATAAAATAAAAAGTACAATTATTGTGTCCAAGATGCAGTGGACTACAAGTAAAAAACAGCAGACAATACTCAAGTACTTATTATAATTAAAAACGTATAATTACAGTCCACAAATGATGGAAAAGGAAAGCTTAAGCGACGGTTGTTGTGCTTTGCAGCAAAATGTTTCACAAACGTATCTAAATCTATTGTTTTGCACGCTTTCTCAATACTGAGAACAGCCAGATTTCTCAGACAGTCATCTGCCATGGTTGAGCGCACGTGATTTTTTACAAGCTTCAAAGTTGAAAAGCTTCACTCACACCCAGCAGTACTCACTGGCAAAACAACAGTGATCTTGCACAGGCAAAAATGCTCAAAGATAACCTCCTTAAAACGCGCCAAGAGCGTCACAAACTCAGTCACACTGGACAGGTTTACTTTGCCATTTGCTCTGTTTCTTTCAAGAAGTCTTTTTGCCTGGTGTATATCTCAGTTTTCAAGTCTTGCAAGTGAGAGCCATATTCAGCCACTAACAAAACCCATTCTTCCTTTAAGAAGTCATTGTTTGATGGGTTTAAAGCTTGTATACCCCTCAATATCTTGCTGCTAGAGTTTGAAAAGCGCCTGTCCACCTCACTGATCATTGAGTCTATGATGGGAATGAATATACCTATTCTAAAGGCATCTTTGCTATCAACATGTGTTTGCTGTCCAAGTGTAGATGTTACAAGAGTATCATGTAGTCTCCTACATGTGTGTTTGGTTCTCTTTGATTTGACAATAGTAGAAATGTTGCAACCATTGCATGTTTCAATTGTGGCAAATATAATTATCTAATGCAATTTAACAGTACATGGCCATAGCCAATGCATATAAGTGGCATTACATATTATCCTACTGTACGGCAATTTATATGGAAGAAGAATAAAAACATACCATGTGGTCCAGGGGGGATTGCCGGTCTACCCTCTTCCTCTCTGTCATATTCCTCCTCCTGATCACTCCCTGCCTCTGTCCCTCTCTCTGAGTCTGGAGCCTCCTCTTCATCCCTCACTGATTGTTCTTTTTCCTCGTCTCCACTTATTTCCTCGTCTCCTTCACTTATTTCCTCATCACCTTCTGTGGTCTTCATCTGCTCTGACCCTGGTCTCTCCAGGTTACTGCCTTCTCCTTCATTTCCCTCATTTTCTTCCTCCTGTGTACTTATTTGAATTTTCTAAGCAGAAAAGCTGGCAATATCCCCACCTTTAGCCTTCCTTTTCATGTTTAGGCTCCAGCTAATTTCTTCAGCTACTCTGGCCTGCAAAAGTCGATATGTGATAAGCTCTGGTTATTCTTGTATTGCATTACACCGTAGGGCCCTGTAGCTATAAGTAGCCTAACAAACATAAAATCAGAAGAGATTTATCACATGCACACAACAGTTATGTTTAGACTACTTAATCCTATTGTATTTATTATTTCCCCAGTTGTAACCTGGTTTAATTAGTGCAGCCTTATTGCTGTGATATGTGAGAGTAAGTGGATTTTATAGGACTGCTTATCAAATCAAATAAAAATGATCTATCCCCCAACTGGCACTGTATTGTGTGTTGTAACGTAACGTCCGTGAAATGGCGGCCATCAGTAAACGTTATGGATACAAACAAGATTTTATATTTTTTATTAAGCTGTTCTTGTCTTTACTAAAATCAAAACTAATCAAAGGGCAGAGTGCTCTTACAAATCACGAGGGAGCGGTTTGACTTTTGGCTAATGTAATAGACACGCTGTTTTTGCTGATGCTGATTCGCCTTTAGCATACATTACATTTATTACAAATGTAACTTTAAAGGACAATTTCAGCGCGAAACGAACCTAGGGGTTAATAACGGATGTGTATCCACTCTGTTGCTCTCTGGGACATGTTTTCATGCTAATTGATTGTGTTTGTAGCTTGAAAGAAGCTAGCGTGGACCACTGATTAGCTTACAACGCTAGTATTCGGGGCACAGGGAAAGTAAAAATAAATCGCTATTTTGTACACTAAAAAGGCTCAAAATATCACCAAACTTCAACGGTAGCATAATGAGGGTCCCTACATGTTAACCGAAGCATTGAGAACTTTGTAAGCGTACAGACTACAGATTACAGCTGCGGGAGCTCCGTGAAAGGGCTATGAGAGAAAGCTATGCCGCAACAGAGCCTCGTACTTCGGGAAACCAGTCATGACTTACAGCTGGTGATGCAAACTAAAATCAAAAGCAATTTGCTCAATATATCTGAAATAATCGCACCGATGTAAAACATAACTTTACTTACTCAGTGGATAACTGTCCATCTGGTCCCTCCGGTCTGGGTCGCCGTCTCCAATTTATTTTCGGGACATGGAAAACAGTTTCAGCCCTATTTATCAGAGAGGGGGAATCTTCAGACTGTAGAAAACACTGCGTCTCTTGGGTGTTGCGATGCAACAGCTCCCACTCTGTGCAACACAGACATTCCTGTTCGGTGGCCATAGCTTCACAATGTCCGCAGGTACACCACCAGTTTCCCGAAGTATGAGGCTCTGTTGTAGCATAGCTCTCTCTCGTAGCCTTTTCACGGAGCTCCCACAACTCTTCTTTCAGTAAACTGTTTGTACTTACAAAGTTCTCAATGCTTCAGTTAACATATAGGGACCCTCACTATGCTACCGTTGAAGTTTGGTGATATTTTGAGCCTTTTTAGTGGTACAAAATTTGTACCACCAAAAGTTTTACTTTCCCTGTGCCCCGAATACTAGTGTTGTAAGCTAATCAGCGGTCCGCGCTAGCTTCTTTCAAGCTACAAACACAATCAATTAGCATGAAAACATGTCCCAGAGAACGACAGAGTTTCGTTTTGCGCCGGAATTGTGTTTTAAGTTAAACATGTGGGTTCAAACTTCACCTGGGGAAACTGACTTCACCTTCAGAGGCTCGAGGGGGCAGCTCAGTCGCTCCAGTCAGGTTGCAGGGCCACCACACAGCAGCAGACTCGCTGTGCGAGCCAGACTGAGCGAACGCCGCTCGCACGTGTAAATCAGGGACATAGCTAAGTATTTGAGGGGCAGGGAACTAAGAATACATTTAAAATTAAAAATGTAATTGTTCACTTTTGGTAAATGTATTGTTTAGTTCAATGTTTTGAGAAGTTTGTGGACATAGTGGCGGTTTGTTTTTACAAGTACAGTTTTTGGATCATCAAAGTTAGGGGGGGAACTGGGGGGGCAAGGCTCTAGAGTGTGTGTGTGTGTGTGTGTGTGTGTGTGTGTGTGTGTGTGTGTGTGTGTGTGTGTGTGTGTGTGTGTGTGTGTGTGGGAGGGGCACCCCCTTGCCCCCTGTAGATCCGCTCCTGGTTTTAAACAATCAGAGAATGCTGTATTGATGGTTGTAGCAATTGCATATAAATCACCGCAGTATTGGATGTTAAATATGTGCACAAGAAAGCTACGGGACTACTGTGGAGGATTTGATGAATAGCTAGGTTAACATATGATTTCAAAACAGTGTGATAATTAACAGAACATGTTGACACACTAAAGAAACATATACAGGTAACCTTTGCACTCAGTCTTTGAGAAATGAAATAGGTAGCGCATCACTACCATGACAGCAGCTATGTGCCCCGTCACACAGCCAACTCCAGAAATACAATTGTGTAATACCCACAAAAGTAGTACTGTACAATATCAATAATAGCATGTAGTACATACTGTAAACTATTAGTATGCAGTTAACATACACAAACAAGCTAATTGAGAAATGGGGTGCAAGTAGGTGCACCAGTGTTTGGATCATGTGATGGGCTGAGGCAGGAAACTCGATAGTGACAGATGGCGGGCAGATAAAGAATCACTGAATTCCTCACTACATACACTGGGGCCAGAGTATGAGGGGAAATAGGGAGATAGTGTAGGTGTCACCATGACAAGCTATTAAAGCGACAATATACTGTAGTGTCCATTGCCCTCTCACTCTGCTTGAATCATACTCTGAAGCCAACCCCCCAGGGGCCCCAACATTGGCATCATCTTCAATACTCAAAGAGCACCTCAGTTACATATGCTGGCATGTGTTGATTCAGAGTAGCCATTTTCCCTGTCAGAGTTGCATGCTTTGCCAGCCAAATTCCTCTGTGAGGTAAGTTGGCAAAGACTAGTGGTACAAATGTCAACACCAACCTCATGATAGAGTTAACTCTGTGGACTTATGGACATATTGCAAACAAGATGCATGCATAAACACATAAGCACAAACACACAACACAGCACAGTGAAATCTCAAGCTCCTACCTTTATACATGTCAAACCAAAGAGCAACATTGACACACCCAAACACAAACTCACATAGACACAAAGACAAAAAAGACAAAAACACAGATCACCAAGACAGACAGAGATAGATAGACTGACCACACACACACACAATGGATGTGTAAATTTGTGCGTGTGGGTGGTGTGTATCTATGTCTGCCCAGCCATGATACTTTATACCAGGATAGAGATGATAGAAGACATGTAATAGAGGGTTATATATGTTTTGTATAGTCACGTACAGCCAAGCATTTGCTGCATACTACGTCCTGTAAAACAAAATGCACCTTTTTTATTAATAATACCACTGATAGGTTTTAATAAAGTAGGACTTTTTTTAAAATGTATTTTTCTATTTGAATTTTTCATAGACAAAATAATAAAAACCCAAGAAATAATGTAAAGTTTAAGGAGCTACCTAAGCCAGATAACTGTCAGTGGTGCTGTGCTCTGCAGCTAATTCGTCGGTGACTTTGTGGGTTGCCATCACAACTGGGGTGGTCTATTATAGCTGGCAGTCTCTCTTTGTTGCTGTTTAACCTGTTGCTGTAACTCTCTATATGCATTCACACCCAAATGCCCCCCCCCCCCCCCCAGCGTCCATTTTCCAATTTGAGAAGTCTCCATTCATTGAACCACTGAGCAAGAGCTTTTATTGGTGCTCCTATTCACAGTATATTTTAGGATTGCTTTGATTCGTATTTCCAATAGCTTTACTAGGCAAAACTCTTTAATACAAAGAGTTAAACTGTCCTGTTAAATTACAGCCTTTAATCACAAAATCTTTTTCTCATACAACATGCAACACTAGTCTGAGTCACATGCTCTCAGTATACAGCCCCCTTATATGACCATGCTTCAATGCTTATTACTAGACGTACGGATCAGTAAACTGTTTACTTATGCTTGCAAACAGGTTTCCTCACTTGAACAACATTTTCACGTAAGCATCATTGCAACATAATTGTTAATCACTTCACCACTACATAAAAGGCTGTTAGTTAATGTTGCAAATTATGGTTTACTCTGTTACTCTGTGCTAATGATCTCATTACAGATTGCTTTATGTATTCTCAATAATGACCCTTAAATATTCTGTTTAAATTAGACTTAAGTTACAGTTTTATAGGATCATTTCAGAACGACCTGTGAAAAAATAATCCACGGTGCACTGACTTTTGCACATTGAAATTGTGTGGAAGAAAATGCCAGGAAACTGTTGTAAAGAATCTAGGCATCTACTTCTGCTGAGAATTAATGAAAGAAAAGAAAGCAACTCAGATTCATATATGTCTTATAGTTTTTTTATATGATGCAAAATGCGCCAGTATTACAAAACATGAACTAATCAACCTACAATCTTACGTAATTATCAGATTTATTTCATGGCAATGGAGAGATTTTGAATGAACAGAGGCGTGAGGAATTTGACCAACACAGCTAAACTGTAATATGGTAAAACATGACCCTTGAGAATGGATGTCTCTGTATCTGCTGTAATACACTGCAATGTGAACCAGGGGCATTAACAGCTGAGGAAGAGGCCTTGGCAGTTTTCCCACATGGAAAAAAGCATTTTGGACTGTGTTGTGTATAGAAAAGCGAGTTGTCTGAGCACTTTGATAACTGGCAAAAGCATATTCTTCAACAAGAGACCGGCCATTCAGCGAATACTGAAAGTCTCTACTTCACATCTGCAAAGCTGTTTGCTCATAGTGCTCTGGATAAAAAACGGCTAGAGGTCATCTTCCACATCTCTAACAGAAAGGTTTTGTAGGAGAGAGACAGAAAAAAAGGAGATACAGAGTGGGAGAGAGGTTCTGTGTAATGTAGATTGTCAGCTAGTTTCACAAGAAAAAGAAAAACTTAAACCAAACAACAGACAACTTAACATTCTTCAGTTTTCACATTCCATCATCAAGGTTAAGCATATTTTATGGCTTTTCATTGTAGCTATTCACCACACTGTTTTGTTTGTTGACCCTGATGTCATTTCTGGTTGTCCCAATTGCCAGCTGGCTTGCCATGAGAAATGCCTGAGGTCAGTAGAGAGTTGTGAGTGTAGGAGTCCTTGTATAAATGATAACGTCACTAAGGGAAGGGATTAGTTATCTGAGCCTTAAGTCTGAAATAAATCTGAAAAAGCTGCAAATAACCAAAACAGAGGCTGCATTAGTTAGAAATACTGTATGTGGGTTTTACAGAACTGGCCGTGGTACTGGCCGTGTTGCCCGTAATCTATGAAAAGTGCGCCATTCGACAATATGATCAAGAGTATTTGGAATTGGAATTTGAAAGTGTTTATTTTGCACTTTTACTATTACAACACATAATGCAAACACATGCAAATGACAGTACATCACAGATATCATTAATGTAAAGGAGTCATTGTGCTTCCATTGACTTGCATTTGTTAACCATCTAGCAGAGATGCTCATAAGTCTCTAAGCTTGAGTCCAAGTCAAGTCTCTCGTGGTTATAATGAGTGTTGTATCACCTGCTGCATTTCATCCAAGCTGCTCAGAACACTGCAAAGCTACATATAAGGAATTTAAAGCGTGTAATATGTTATTATGACTTCTTTATCTATTAGCTTCGTAGTAAAGCAAGAAGCAAGCTATCGTAGATCGCCAATGCTGAGGCTAAGCTAAACATGTTTGCTAACCTATCAAGGTGCGTTTTCAGGGGCCTGATAAAATCAGACGTGGATGAGCCAGAATCCTTTATGTTGAAACCACATACTGTATTTAGCATTCAGCGACTCTTTTGTTTTTGCCTTGTTGTCTGAAGTTTTTAAAGCTGAAGCTTCTGATGAATGGCACAGCAGCTGCCGGTGCGGTCGACATGTTTGTTGTCCTCTTTCATATGTGGCCTGTGGCCGTGCACAGCAGATGCATTACGTGTAACGTAGGTGGGTTTGGTTATGCAGGGAGGGGAATAACATTCAGCTTATCAGACGTTTCCAAAAAATAAAGATTGTTCACGACTCCCGCATCCTGAGTCGAGTCCAAAGTCTTTTGAGGACGAGTCTCAAGTGAAGTCTGAAGTCACTGTGTGACTTAATTGCGACTCGAGTCCGAATCTCAAACTCCAGTCCCCATCTCTGCCATCTAGCATAATATTTTACAGTAGAACCCAAATCTGTCAACTAAGAGGTCAACAGACCTTCTTTGTGACTTCCTTCAGCAACTTGATATAGTTCTGAGATGGTGTGAAAGTACAGAAAACATTCAGTAAAAAGTAGGAATACTCACATAAAAAATAAATAAAAGTTATCATTTCTATTTCCATCTGCCAACGAAATTACATTTGCACTGAGATACGAACATTAACAAATGTTTGTCAGTGCATGTGTTTTATGTCACTGTGTAAAGTATGTGCATCTGAAAGCACCTCATTTAGGAATAGACAACTCCAATGTATTCTTTGGGTATGCATGATCCTTTTGATTTGTGTACTTTTGCTTTTGTTCCTCTCACTGGTGTTTTCGTACATGTCTAGTGAGGTTTGTGCAGTTGCCATGACACCGCAGCTGAGATAGTTCCTGAACATTGCTGAGAGTATCCACAATTGTGCCTAACTGGAAAAACAAAATAATAATTCCCCTTTGTTCACTCTCTCAACATGGCCTTAGTTCTTTCTACAGAACCACTTGACTCCTGTGGCAACCTCATCATATAATAAAAAGGGAAATTGCTGGGTTTTTTATAACTGCAGGGGTTTTGAAAGGCATCATTGTTTGTATAAGCAAGTTGCCATGTTATCACAATCTGTCAGCTTGGCATGGAAGTGCAAACACAAGAAATCAAAGTACTGTCATAAGAACAAATAAAAGTTTGCTAAATGTATTGTGGTTTAGCAGACTGGGTAACTAAAACAAGCCACCTTCATTTCAGTGCAGAGGTTTTGTTTTATTTCCGCATCAGTCTAACCTCAAAAGCAATCACGCACCCCTTAATATCTACTCCTCTTCAGCTAATCACACACAGCTACTGTAGAAGGGAGAGAGAAAGGGGATGAGCTCAACTGAGATGGTGAGAATGTCCACCACTAGCTTTTCACACTTTGCTGAAATAGGTGTGACAAAGAGGCGAGTGCCATTTTTGAGCAGGCGGATTGTGACAGGATTTCTGTCAGGGCTGGCAACTCTAATTAGAAGAGTGGAGCAGGCAGGCTGAGAGAGAGCAACGCATAAGCTGGAAGGGTCAAATGTTCAATGACACAATCACCAGCATGCAGTACAGTACAGCATAGGACACACACACAGTACATAACTCAACATCATTATTTACTTAGAGGGAGTGCAGAGGTCAAAATACAGTATATGATATCCAGGTGTCTTACAGCTGTAGAGAAGTATGTAAAAAAAGTTTATTAAAAAAACAACAACCATAATGCTAGAATAAATTAGTGTTGAAACATAAAAAAAGAATAATGAAAAAATAAATCTAAAAAAGCCTTTTGCTCCAAGCTAATTTTCACAATATTGTGTTAATCCTGTGGTTTTCCCCTTTTGTTCTAATTATAATCCACACTTAAAAAGGGCCAAAATTCCACATTATGCTCCCAATCGGACACCTGTGACAATTTACCTTGTATAGTATAATACATATAATCCTGGTGTTCTGCCGTTTGTAATTATACCCACACAGCTTTCTGTCATCTGAATGTCCCACTTTTCATTGGTTTTGAGAAAACAGTGACACAGTTGTACACTGTCCTTTATGCTGAAGCTGCTGCTGTGGCTGAGGACCAGATGTACGTACATTTGCGAATGTAGCTTCATCAGCGCCATGGCCAACCCGCTAACCCTAACCCAAACTCTACCAAACCAACAATTAGCGCCTTTCTCCGCCCACTATACCGTAAATTGCGCAAATCTTTCTATCATGGATCAGTCACCAAGTCAGTCAAAACAGCAAAAACAAAGATTTAGCGATAACAAAGTTGATCTGCTTGTTCATGAGGTAACAGCTTGATGCGTGTTATTTCGGCATTAGTGGTGGGGAACTGTATGTATTGACTAGTGCGCTGTAGCAAAGCGTTAAGTACTGGTGCTATGATACGGCTGAGTGGAGACTGCGATATTCCCACTGCTGATGCTATGACTGTTTGAAATGATCCTGATGCCAATATTTGTAATGTAGCAAGGAGTTTAACAACTGCTGGAATGGAATGTGAACGCTGAGTCGGAGATTCAATGTCATCTTTGATTTCTTCCAGTAACTGTAATATTGCATGGCTGCTTAATCTGTAACGCTTAATGATTTCGTGTTCACTCAACTGAAAAAGTGTGATCCTTGTGGCAGAAATCTTTTCAGCTCGTCTCCTTGGCCTATCTTCGTCTTGCTCGGATTACTGCTGCCATTTCACCAGGAGGCATATGCGAAGAAACCCTCTTGCGGCTGGTTTACACCTGCTTTTAAGAGGCAAAGAATTTTCACCGCAAAATAGAGGCGCGCTTTCACGGGCGTTTTTTGTACATACCGCAGAATACATAATTAGGCGGACTTTACGCTTCTCCTCTCTTTATGGGAAACTCTCACTTTCCCCTTCACCCTCCCATGAATGCATATGCATGACACGGAAAAGCGCAATTTAACATTTTCAGTCCCCGCGACAGGGAGTCTGCGCTTTAACCTCAGTGCGGCCTGTTTGTACATACCTCGCCATGCTTTTACGTGCACGTTGAGAAACAAATACACCTGAAGTTAGCACAAAAGCGTTAGTACATCTGGCGTTGTGTGAGTGTTGCATTGGCTTCCCCCTTATCACAGTGAGCCATGCACAAAATACACATATGTTGCTGTAGTGCACATACACACATAGATGTATACAGATCCACATCACATGCCCCCATCTACTGGGGAATAGCAACTGGAAAAGGTCCACATGAGTCAACAGGCACGCATAATGCTGAAATTTGAACCTGAGGGACTGTGCTCAATCTGGGGGATGTAATATGTCGCCACACTCCCACCCTACCCCTTTCCCCCCCACACAACTGCGACAACTTTAAAAGCTGCCGCAGGCCAGGGCAGTTTGCATATATCCAACTCGACAGGCGAGCCAGGAGGAAACAAGACCAATGACCCGCATGGATCCATTCACATGCAAAGACTGGAGAAAATGAGACACTGTGAGTCTCTTTCTCTCCTAGTCACACAGTCTTTTCCCCTAATTTAGATTATTTTACAATTTCTTGTTTTGTTGTTTTAGCATCACAGTGTGTTTGTGAGTCTACACTGTGTCCTCAATGGTGATTAACTTTAGTTTATGAAATATCTTGTTTATTTTTTCTGGACAGTGTTTTAATTTTTTTTCTTTCATTAAAGCTTTTGTATTTTGTAGAATTTGTTAAAATGCTATTTATTATTTAGTCTAATCTTAAGTGTGCTGCCATTTTGAGTTCACTTCCCCAAAAAATGAAAGTAAGTAAGTAAAGTAAAAAATAAAGAAATTGACTACTTTTCGACTTACTTTTGTTTCATCCCTGCAGCTTCATTTGTAAGATCATTTTTGCAGTTATGAGCAACTAAAACAGAAATGAACAATTTTCTGTTTTGTTTTATGAAGACTTAATTTTAATTTTTTTTTAACACCATTCCATTTGTTCTTATTTCAGTTTGAATTTAGCTTTAGCTGAATTTGGGGGTAATGAATGTAATAATGAACGTTGAAAGGTCATGTTATCATACCTTATAATTCAAGTACTTAAAGTTAGAGCTTAGATCGGGCCCAAAAAATCAAGCCTGACCCTACCCGAGCCCATGCACGTTGTGTCCGGACATTAACTGTAATTATGAGCCCGAGCCCGATTTAAACCTGACAATTTTTTAATACATGGACCGTTATAACTGACGTTCTCAACTACAATTCCGAGTTATTTGAACTACAGAAATCTGTTTAGAATTATCTTAATGAATACCGGTAATGCAACAAGGACGAAGCATGTAAACTGCACTGTTAGTTTTTTCAGAATGGAATGGATCGCAAATGGATCCAAATGAAGAAACGTAAAAAAAAAACTCGACCCTAGCTGCTCCCTCAGCCGAATAGTGTGGGTAACAGATCAAGGCAGCAACATAATCAAAGCCCTGGAACCATATAGGAAACTTTCTTGTCTTGACCACCTAATTAAAACTGTCCTTCGCCACGGTCTGCATGCTGACGCACTGGCTAACAACGGTGCAGCAGAGGGGTGAGACGCGATGTAGCCCAGTTTACCTCACACTCAAGTCATTGCAGGACATACACCCAGAGCTATGGGAGAAGCTGGAGAGGCATAGTTTGCGCCTCACCGAATAAGGCTAATAAAGTAAAGATTAAAAAACACAAATGCTCGTTTAAGGGCACGGCCCGGCCCGGCCCGGCCCGGCCCGGCCCGGCCCGGCCCGGCTCGATCATAACAGCGTAAAATGTCGGGCCCGTTTCAGGCTCGGGCTCGGGCAAAGAATCTAAACTCTACTTAAAGTGCTCATATCACAGCAGCTTCTCTAAAACACAACTTTATAGTGTGTTGGCTAACCACCTTTCTCAAAAATATGCTAGAAACAATAAGCAATAATCTTCAGAAGCGTCACGTGATGTTGCTGTGACGTCTACTGTGAGTGTGATATATTTAGTTTGTGTCATTCCACCTCAACCCAGTCTAATGGCAGTTCGTGATATGGTCACGTAATTTAATCTATTGATTCGTGTATACGGACATGTTCATCTCGTTTTTTTTGTGTGTCTCAGCATGTTTTTTAAACTAATGTATTTCAATAGGAAGCATCTTTGATGATCACAGCACGATTCTTTCTGCCAGTCGGCTGCAGCAGAGAAGCTGTATACAGCTTTGCTATTATTGGTATTTTTAGCCCAATAACCGCTGTTTTAATCAACATTTATTCACCAGATCTTATCATGGTTTATATGTATTTCTTTTACTGTTATTATTTTGGTCTATTTCGGCCAGGGAAGCTGGATTGCTTTGTTGTTTATTGATATTTATAACGCTACATCTATCAACATTTATTTAGATGTTATCATGGTATTAATTTCTTTATTTTAATAATGTTATTTCGGTTTTATTACCGGTGAAATATTACAGTATGCTGTAAAACAGAACACTACGATATGAGCCAAGCTGGGCGCATTCAAAGCCGATATCCCACAATGCAATGCGGGCATTCATATCAGAGAATAGGACAGCGATCAGCGGGTTTTTAACAACAGTATCGCTTCAATGTACATATTTAATCAGACCATCAACATCTAAATAAATGTTGATAGATGTAGCGTTATAGTTATCAAATATCAATAAACAACAAAGAAATCCAGCTTCCCTGGCCGAAATAGGCCGAAATAATAACATTAAAAGAAATACATATAAACCATGATAAGATCTGGTGAATAAATGTTGATTAAAACAACAGTTATTGGGCTAAAAATACCAATAATAGCAAAGCTATATCCAGCTTCTCTGCTGCAGCCGACTGGCAGAAAGAATCGTGCTGTGATCACAAAAGATGCTTCCTATTGAAATACATTAGTTTAAAAAACGTGCTGAGACACACGTGTACACAAATCAATAGATTAAATTATGTGACCATATCACAAACTGCCGTGAGACTGGGTTGTCCACCTGTGTGATGGAATGACACTGTGCCTCCCCGCTGTCCAACGACCCCCTCAGGGAACCAAGCGTGGGTCAATCTACACTTTTCAGGGACTGTGGCTATTGCTTTGTACTCCATGAAAAACCCACTCATGATGGCCGACAGTGGGTCGCAGAAAGCAACAAATACCATCGCTGGATTGCTGAAGCAGTGAAGATCAGAAAGCGTGCCCCCAGAACTGTAAACCTGGATGAAGGAGCATACCAACTTTCCCACACCTGGGACGCAGTTCTACAGAGACTCTTCCTGCCGTCTGGGGGACCGTCATGCGGGGGGGAGGGCTCCCACACCCGGTTCCCTGGGGGGGTCGTTGGACGGTGGGGAGGCACATCGTCATTCCATCACACAGGTGGAATGACACAAACTAAATATATCACACCCACAGTAGACGTCACAGCAACATCACGTGACGTTTCTGAAGATGACTGCAGTCAGGAGTCGAAACTGTCAAGGTATGACAAAAAACTTAAAGCCTGTCATATAAGAAAAACAAAATCACTTAATAAGCAACAATACTTTTTGTTGTTGTTGGGCACTAACAGTTGGGGATCATGGGAATCAAGCCTAATAAAGAAACAAATGGGAAGAGAGAAATTGTTTGCAAATCTATCCGTTTGCTGAAAGGAGTGGCGCCTGGCGTGATCTTCTGTTGCTATAGCCCACATGCTTCAAGGTTTGACGTATTGCATACAGAGATGCTTTTCTGCATACCTTGGTTTTATCAGCTCAAACCAGTCTGGCCATGTTTCCTTTTTTCAGACCATTCTCATGAAAATCACAGTAGGTCAGCAGTTTCTCAAATACTCAAACCAGCCTTTCTGACACCAACAACTATGTCACGTTCAAGTGTTGAGTTGCTGCCACGTGATTAGCTGATTTTGATATTTGAGTTAACAAGCAGTTGAACAGGTGTACCTCATAAAGTGTAGGGGGGGAGTGTAAATATAACATTTGTAAATTCAGTGGTATTTTTTATGCTCTGTGAGACTAGAAAGCCTGCCAAAACTTTACTGAAAATCCAAACAGGACAGTACAGAAAAACTGGCCTGCACATGAGAGGGTTACATCTGTTCCATATTCTGTCCACTGTGTGTGTGTGTGTGTGTGTGTGTGTGTGTGTGTGTGTGTGTGTGTGTGTGTGTGTGCGTGCCTGCGTGTTCCAGGCTGAGATTTCCTTCATCAGCTATCTGTCACACTCACCAGACCCCACAAAATCCCAGCAATGTGATCACTTCTCCACAATGTTTACACAAGTGAAGTATGTGTTAGGTGAGTAATGGACTTATTCAAAAAGTATCTGTATGTTAGTTGGGCAAACTTTATCTGTTGACATGTGCTGGTAGAGTATTTCTAATTTAGCTGATCACAGACCATCCAATATATGAAAAATGATGGTAGATGGTACCCTAACAAGCACTTTATCCATCTACCCAGTGTGGACTTTATTCCACAGGGGCATCTTGATGTTTGTAAATGATAATCAAACAGTGTAGCCCAGGGCTATACTTTCTAGATGATATCTTAATTACTGATGTTAAACCACAGTCTCTGTGCCACTATCAGGTAGACGCAGCATCCTGTACACATGTTGATTGAGGAGGGTTGATTTGAGAGACAGTTTATCTCTTGCTTAATTAGGGGCAGATTTGGGCAAAGACATTACAGGTTAATTACAGTCACATTCATTAAGATGCACAAATGTATTATAATTCTTGTTCAGTGTCATTATCTGCACAGATATAGAGTAATTAATTGGATTTCACCTTTGGCTTTATGACCTGTCTACAACAGTTTTTATTTGGGCTCGCAGCTCCAGACACTGTCTGGTTGCAGTCGATCTCCCATTAATGTTTGTGCTTTGTCACTGTGGTAATTGGCAATACCTCCAGCACACAAACACCTATCTAATTAGAAGAGCTACCCACAGCTTGGAGAGACATCTGAGAGAATCTAAAATGTGTTCTGTACTCCTTTAAAGCTGAGGCGAATCATTAAAGCCTATTAATTTAATATATAAAAACTAGTTGCCTTAATGACATTCATAAACATAAGATTGGGGCAGGGGCTATATATTGATTACAATATATTACCAGTCTAATGTCCTGTTATCAAGCCCTGCTTGCAGGTGTAAACTGTTGCTCTACATCGGTGCACACTGCTATTGAAACAATTACTTTAAACCTCCCCCATTCCATTTCTACTCCCCATGGTTGTATGTGTATCACTTGATTTTCATTTTGTCCCCATGTAAACCTGGATAAATATAAAGATTCTTATAATCAAATCACATTTTCACTATTTGTTTTTTATCCCAAAAACGCACTAGCAGTAGGTAATCAGATGGAGTCTGAATTTAAAGGACACTCCACCAAAAAAAAGAAACTTGTATATATAAGAAAACCTTCTAGCTCGCTCTTGTGCAAAGGATGGCAGCTGTAGTCAGCAGTTACGATGAATTTCAAAGGCAAATCATGGCAAAAAAAACATTAAACCATCTTCAAATGTCTATAGAAACTTCTCAAACCAGTCCCGCAGACTCATCCACTTCGACTCCACCACTGATCCGTATTTTCCGTGATAATATATTTAATAAGAAAAGACCACTACGCCATAATTTTAATACCCTTGGATCTATCAGAAGACTCTGTGCTCATCATGGTTAAGTGTCCAGGGTACACTTGTTGCTCAGGCTTTCAATTATAAATGCCTTATGTACTCAATATTTGAGCTTACTACCAAAACATCATGCATTCTGAGTTGAGGTTTAAAGAAAATCAGATGTATTCAGTGTTTCAGTGTAGTCTTTTATGGGTTTTGTAGAAACAATAGAAATGTGTGTTAATGAATATATGTAAGACCATGATGGGCATTATGGTGTATGTGTGCATGTAAACTTGCAAAGTAGATGGTCACTGTAGTTAAGATAATATCTGTTTAGAGGAAACATGATGCACAATAAGCTCTTATCACAACTAGGTTAAATTACAGCTCACGGTAAGTGGTTTCCAACTTTCAAAGCAGGTTGTTATGTGATTTTGAATAAAATCACAACTCAGAGTCGCTGTGATTCAACCATACAGCAATGATCAACAAACCAAAGTATTGAGCTGAAAGCTGCAAATACATTTGTTTGCACAATACTGATTTGTGCCAGGTAAGAAAAATTGCATACACCTATACACAACCTGTATACAACTACTGTTAATCTGTCATCATAATTTAACTTCCTAATCATTGGCATGGGCATTTCTGTGCATATTAACTTAGCCCAACATAGCCATTAGTTTTTTGAAATACAGCATAATGGTCATGTTTGGTATGTTCATCCATGTAGACTATCCATCATATTCATATGATGAATAATATAAGATGTAAGTGTCATGTGTCATTTTATTATTTTTTGCTTCTTCAGAAAGAAAGTACTTGTACTTTAAGTCTGAGTTGCTCAGTCCTTCATCTGTGTACAATACATTGCAAAGAACTGATGAAACAACTGATGAATGACTCAATGTCATGACCCAGAGTGGAGTAAGGTTTTCTGAGTTGTTGTCAGATGGTATCAGAATAACATCTACTTATACACTACCACAGAAATGTATGCGCACACAGACAGATAACATTGGCCTGAGGTACTGACTCTGATCATATTTAAATGCCTTTCCTTTAAATGCAAGACATATAGAGAAGAGTGAGAGTGAGAGAGAGAGGGATAGTGAGAGAAACTGATCTACAAACCTCCATCTTCAACAGAAAAATAGATGCACTGGTCATTCATTGACAAGCTTAAAATGAAATGACCTATTTTAATATATTTTCCTGATAAAAAAAGAAAAACCTGTTGTGGTCTTACAAATAATGATCTTTCTCAGAAGAAAATCTTGAAGTAGAACAATGTTAAAGCATCGCAAAATCTCTTTGGAAGCAGGTTGTCTCACTCTGAGACCACATTTTTGCATCTTATATTAACAGTCAGCACTGTTTTTTTGTAACCATTACCACTATCTTTCCCAGTTTTTTTCCCAAGCAGTTTTTGTTGCCTAAACTGAACCAAAACTTGTCAGAAAACAATCAAATGGAAGACTTTTTGTCCATCTTAAACATGTTTAATATTCTCTGCTGTGATAGTTAAAGTGACAGTTGTCTCTATGTGATTGTACTAAAGCTCAGTTAGATCTAAATTGACCCTACAATGCGGCATAGAAAGAGATGGATAGCCTCAAACTAGAAAGAGTTGAAGGCTGTTCTTAAGTGATATATATATATATATATATATATATATATATTACATATTGTAAGGAATCACTAGGGGATGAGACCAAGTCTGTCAGCCTTGTGCCTTCATCAGTGTCAGAATGAACTTAAATTAACTTGAAGACTACTAGAAGTTTGTCTAGTCTCATTTAGTTTGACACACCAGACATGGGCACAGATGACTAGTTATTTAGAATACCAAACTAACACATTTCGGTCTCTCTGAAAGTTTGAGTTTTCTGCAGTGATTTACTCAGTTGAAGTTTGCTCTGTTTATATGTACCAGTGTTAAAGGGACCCATACTGTATCTATGTATCATACTGATCCAACATGAGGACGAAAAAGTCATTAATGAAGGTATGAGTGAATTCAGAGAAACAGTTGCTACAAATGTAAAAATTGAAGGGTTAATGGGTAACACTTGTCAGTAATGCCTTGTGAATGTAACATTTAGGAATACCCTTTTAAACGTTATATTGATCCATCTGTCTCTTCTCTTTTAAAGTTGTTTGTCTAATTGATTTAAACAACTTGCTGTGAAATACTGTATGGCCAATGTGGCAATTTTACCAACAAAGCAAGAACTTCAGGATCAATATGGAAAGGCCACTTTGAAAAAGCTTTGTCAAAAAAAATAAACCACTTAATTCTGACAGAATGCGTTGGTACGGTAAGTGGCAATTTCTAAAAGAAACGACAGAAAGAAAGACTGAGTGCAGTAACTTTCTGGGAACTTTTCCATTTGTTCTAAATCTAAATACACAAGTCTTTGAAATAAATACAGAGATGTCCTTATTTGGAATACTTACAAATGGAAATAAAACAGAGCTCAATACAAATTAATATACTATAATATTTTTTTAGTAATGATTACTCATTGTTTAAGACAACAAAATAAATATATCCATATGCCAGTATATGAATTGAAACAGATTTAATATTTTGTAGCATAGGAGGAATGTCATACATAAACAAATAAAACAAAATTATTGTGACAACCTCAATAGAAAGAAATCAGAGTGCTGGTTCTGGAATATGCTGCATTTCTACAAGTCTCACCTTTATACAATGATCCAATTCCAGCTTCATATTTAAATAAAGATCGGTCACCTTTAGTCAAGGGTAGAACATTCTGACCTCAAACAACTCTTCAGACAAGGTTGATTGAGTAATTAAAAGTAGATTAATCACCATATCCTTATTCTTTAATCTTGAATTTACTGTCAGCGTGATGTACGAGCATTGTAATGGGACTGAGTCGGGGAGATTTCCATACTGAGTTGAATAAACTCACATTTCAAGACTATCATACAGAAGAAACAAACTGTGGAGCAAAAAGAGAGAGAGAAAACAAAAACAAAAGAGCATTGATGCAAAGGGATAAAACAGTGCAAGACCCAAGTAGCACCATCAAGATCTCCTACATTGAGAAAACGGCGAGCCAACCCTTTGGTTTTAATTCAAGTGGCTCTCATGTGGTTAGCAAGCGTGAAATTCAATGGAGTGCATTTCATTTTGACCCACAGAAATGAATAAAAACGCGCTAATATATGGCTGTCAATCAATATGGCAGATTGAGAAAAGATGGCAAAGGTTCTGCCTGCATGAGCAGAATTAAAGTAATTTGCAATTGCCATTGAAATGTTGTATGACTGCTCTGATCACACAATAGAAGTAATGATGACATGGTGCACAACACTGAAACAAATGACACAATTCACTGCTTTTTCTGTTGTTCCTTTGGCTATCAGAATTAAATCTGTATGGACAGGGTTTCCATCAAAATGATAATTTATTTGCCATTGTCAGTGTGTGACTTGTTTAATTCTCATATATTTTACTCTGTATTTTGAATAGGTTAATCATATCAGTAGACACAGATATAATCACCGATGCTTTCAACCTTTTAGGCAACAAAAGAGAGATACACACAGATACACACATACATGCATATGGATTCTGGGAATATTCCATTAACAAAAGCACTTTGTATCCAGAACTTTTAGAAGTTTTACCCTTGAAGAGATAGAGAACAAACCAAAGGAAAACTACTTTCTTTTGTTTTATTGTTGACTTAATTTGTTGTAGTTGCTGTAGTTACAATGTGTGCACACATTTAAAGGTCTATTGTGTAACATGTTTAGTTGTTCATTATCAAAATCTGTGTTGCCCGTTCACAAACATGTCCTTTTTCATGAATATTTACCACCCCCATCAATTCCAAGTATTCCTTTTGGCTTGAAATTTTACATTTGCATTCGCATAAACTGGGGTAGACGCACCATATTCATGCGCCATCTTGAAATACATTAGCCGGTAAGGGACATACAGGACATACTGCTCCACCTTTCGCGTTTTCGCTGTCACATGATAAACTCACAGGTGCTGCTAATGCTGCTAATGGGTATCGTAGTTTCCCGGCCCCGGAAAATTTGAAGAAGGAAACATGGAGGACCAAACGTATTCAAAATCCAAATTTCAGGAACAGGAGTTTTCTTCTTCGCCCAGAAAAAGAAAAAGGATATTGAAAAGAGCAAGAGACCGGCTTTTTGAAGCGTGAAGGCTACCGTAGCTGTAATATGTACTTGGAACTGCGTGGTGCGAGAGAGTTGATTGTGATATATGATCTCAACGCTAGATGGGAGAAATTCCTACACATTGGACCTTTAAGGTAAAATGGAGAAATTAGATAATGCCAAAGAAAACAAAATATGAGGCGGCAGAGAGTGTACAACTACTTTCAAAAATGAAAATGAACACCATAGTCTGTAATTACCTTATAACACAATAACACCCAGCCTTTGTGACAGACAAAATCTCATTATACAAGTCTTTGGCAAGTTTTTATTCAGTGTTTCAGTCTGTATTCCTCTGTATTTGCCTTTTCTTGAATAATGTAAGTTATCACAGAAATTCAGATCAAGATCTAAACAATAAACAATTTTTCAACCCACACAGCCTGTAATTTGCATTTCGTAAGCTCTATAATGCAAAGCTGCTTCTCATATCAGGCACAGTAAAAGAAAAACAGTCATAGTTTGCATGGTCATGAACATAAACATCCCATAAGTAATGTGTACACTTTTCTGTCAAAGTAATTTCTCTGCAGAAGCTCTGGGGTATTATGGTAGGCGTGTGGTGCAAAACACACAATTTAACAAACATTTTATAATAGATGGAAAAAACACAATGGCATTTCAGAAAACACCATATGATTTAATGTCAATGGAGTCACTTTCAGATGGCAAGAACAAATAGGAAATAGCTGCCTTTGCTCAACCCAATCTTATCTTCCCTCCATTGCATACTGTACCTCCTTATGTGGCTATTAAAGCAACAGCAAAGATTCTTTTGTACCTTAAAATAATGTTTCCAAAATCGTTTCAGTGGTTCATCAATTCGTAACAGGGGGAACGGCACCGCACTATGCAAGTTTGCCAGATCGGGTAGTGGATCTGTAGTTCCAATGAGACATAATGATACATTACGACAGCGGTAATGGACAATTCTGTTTCCAACCTGTACGGCGACTGAAGAGGAAAAGTGCTTTGGTGTTGCTTTAAGTCAGAGAACATGTGACAGGCTCTATTTAGTGTTATTTTCCAGTGCTATCAGCTGCAGCAGCATGGGGACCCATAAGAGAAGCAGCATGTAAAAAGGTTTACCCTCAACTTACTCACAGAACCAAGAACTTCAGTATTGCTGAATTATAAATAGCACCAATACTGAGTATGAATGTATGCACGAACACACCTTGTGATCAGAAAAGTGAAGTGGATATTGAATAATTAAAAGGAAACTAGATTGGTATTTCTGATGTCTATATCTATCTGTTCTCATGCCACTACAAAATCATTTAATAATAATAATAATAATAATAATAATAATAATAATCATAGTTGGAAAGAATTGTCTATTTTCTGTTGACAATTAGGAGTGTACTTTTGGAACGGTGCTAATGTACACCGAATGCAAACTTTAACAAAAATAATTAGGCTTCTCTTGCGTGCGGAACATACTTCAGTTCCCAAGCGAACGTATTAAGTGGTGGACCAGAAGTTTGTTTAGTCTGCGCCATGCACTTTGAGCAATTTACACACACATTGCACACAGCACGCTTATCCCAGCCAAGCCTCTCGCTAGCTAGCGTCATGGCCAATGTAGAGAAGCCAGAGCTAATTAAGGTCTCCTGTTTGGGAACACTTCGGTTTCCCGGTGAAATACAACAATGGACAAAAACAAGTGGATAAGACGAAACTAGTGTGCCGACATTGCTCATTAGTGATCGGGTATGTCAAACTTGCTAACTCACTTGAAATGGCACCACACAAATGTGAATATCACTGCTACAAGGAAAAAAACTAGCGTAGTGCAAACACAGCTGCCCTCGGCATTTAAACAGACTTTTGCTGGTAATTCCGATTGGGCCAAAGCAATAATAAATGCCATTGGTAGCAGTATTTTATTTCTTATTCTATTTTATGTATTAAAATTCATAGTGTTATGCGACTCAGTTAAGAGTACTGCTAGCTTGGATTTGCATTAGACTCTCACGGTTAAAGGCCCTGACACACCAAGCCGATGGTCCGCCTGGTCTGTGCGGTGTGTCCCGCACAGTCACCCTTCGTCAGCCTGTTTTTGGGGCCGCGGCAGTTGTCGGCATCGGCTGAACAAGCTTAGAAACATGAGTGAGGAAAACAAACGACTGTGACACACACACGCAAGGCTCCTTTCATTTTTCATCTCATCTGATCAATCCAATATACATAAGAGCTGTCAAAACGGTTCAAAGATTACGTTCAAATGTTCCTTCTAAAAACACACAGGTTCGAACTATTGGAATAACTATTTTTGCACATGTCCATAAGATGGCAAACATAGCATACAAAGAGATATAAATAACTACTTGCTTAGACATTTTATTCCAACATAACATGTCTTTTAAAGGATCTCTACATACTTACACATTAAAAAATAAACTAACGTTAATAAACTAATATCCTACACTCAGAGGTGGAAAAAGTACTAACATATTGTACTCAAGTAAAAGTACCAATACTTTGTTGAAATATTACTCAAGTACAAGTAAAAATACCTATCTAAAAAATGACTCAAGTAAAAGTAATAAGTAGTTCATTTAAAATGTACTTTAAGTAAAAGTTACTTAGTTACATTTAAAAAAAAAAAACTGTAAAATGGGGGGGGGGGGGTCTCTCTCCCATGTAGTGAAAATAGGACAAGGGGTCATAAATCCAAAACTATTTTGTTTTTAATTAAAGAAAAATCTATACAAATGTATAAACATCTATACAAATGTATACACATGTAATAACAACATAACACATGTCACACATGACATTTAAGACCCTTAGAAAGGTATAATGTGCAATTTTATTTCAGGCCATCCCATAAAACGTTTTCAAACAATCAATTGAAAGTGAAAGTACCATACATTGTTAGTTCTGAGGGCCATCCTTCTTTTCTTCACAAACATAAACAACAGTTATAATGCAAATCAAGGCCAAATCACATGTTTTGACTCCATAAATGGGTTAGACCCTAATGTTCTTAGCCCAGACTAGCAGCTAGCTTCTACACACCTAAGTAGCCCGTATGAGCTAATTAGATGTGTGTGAATTAATTTAGCCAGTCTCCTACATACGTTGTCCTACGGCAGGGGTGGGCAATTAATTTCCCCAAGGGGCCACATGAGAAACAGGGACTGTTGTGGTGGGCCGGACCAATATTCATTTTATGTCAGGCAGCACGTTCTCAAACGTCTCTTTTTTCTCTGGGCATTTTTGCGCAGCAGAGTCCACCAAACACTTTTTAATAAACTCCCCTTCAGAAAATGGCTTACTGTTTTAGGCGATTTTGTGGGATATCACAAAACTGGTCTTGACTGCTGCATCCCTGCATGCCTTGTTGCTTTTGCAGCGTAACTAGCAAAGCTTCAGATGTCCGTGCCCGCTCTGCATCAGTCAAGTTGTATTTCTCTGCGTGTTTAGTATTGTAGTGGCGATTGAAATTATAATCCATTAACATAGCGATCTGTTCTCCGCAAACTAAGCACACAGCTTTACCTTTGACTTCAGTAAATAAATACTTAGAAGTCCATGTTTGGTTAAAAACTCGGCACTCTGTATCAACCTTTCTTTCTTTCCCATGAGCTGACATTTTTGAGGGATCTCGCAGACACAGGGGTCCGACCATGGATGTATTAAGAGAACGGGTCTGACACATTGCAGTTCTTCTTCTACTTCTTTTTAATTAAGGTGACCAGATTTCTGATACAAAATCCAGGGACATTTTCAGCTCAGAAGCGTAATCACGCATCATTAGACCTAGAGCTGCACTGGGGCACAAGCCCTCCTAGGGGGGTCCATGGGCACGCTCCCCTGTAAGAACATGTTGTCTATTTTAACGTTTAAATGCATCAATCTGGTGCACTTTGAAAAGAAATTCAGAGGTTAGACTTGATTATTCTTATCTATGGATGGAAATATTTGTGCTGTAGCCTGAACTATTTTGCACTTAAGAATTATAACCATGCACACACAGGTGGAATAGTTTTCTTCATATTTTTGCATTAATGTCACTAGGAAGCATACCAGTAGAAATATATATTCATATTTGTAAGTGGGATATATATAAGTAAGTGGGATTGTCTGGAATCTGGCAATATAATAACCATTATGGTGGGATACACTGGCTAAGCAATTAACAAAAATGCTGACATAAATAGTTTACATGAGAATACATTATAATTTTGACCCTTTGGCTGAGTCTCTATCTGTCAGAGGGAGAGCAGGAGTGCGGTTGTGAAGAAGTTGGTAATTTCATGGCGCAGATTAACACTTTTGCATGCGCTATATCCGTGTCACATTCTCATTAGGGGCTGAGTCCCCCTAAAGGTCTGATCCTAGAATCGCCCCAAAATCGCTACTTCATACTTGTGTCCTACTCCACTACACCTCAGAGGGAAATGTTGTAATGTTTACTGCACTACATTGCTCTGATATCTTTTGCTTTATTGCTTCACGCTGGGCTTGTTTCTGCAACAGCTCATTGAGTATCGGACACAATTAAAACTATTGAGGAAATATTTTCCTTTGACATTGGTCCAGTATTAAACGAGATCGCTGCAGTCAGCAAAGGCGAAACAAGCTACAATGTAAGTTAATAGGACGTCAATTGTCCAGCTTGTATTTACGTTCATAAAAGTGCTCGTTTTGCCGCTGACAGACTCAGATTTATATTCTAAGTGTCTGACAACATTATAGAAAGGATTTCTAAGGAGGTCGACCTTTCTGTTAAAGAGTAAGATCCTTTTTTGAAAATAAAAAGTCCGTGAAATTGCGTTCGCTAAACCCACCAGACTCCATGTAAATAAACAGTAATTTTAGCATCGTAAAATATGGGCATTGTAGAACATCTCTGAGCTCTGAGGCTTGCTCTGGCTGTCTTGAGCCTGTGCGTGTAGGGTGCACGACTATTTCATTCCAATTTCGGGTCTGTCAGTCACAGTGAAAACCGGGGACATTTCCGGGGACAGCTCCAGCCGGGGACAGGTCACCGAAACTGGGGACGTCTGGTCACCCTATTTTTAATTGCGACTTGCAACCAGAGAAGAAGAAGCTGCATACATTCGTACAAATGCCCAGGTCTGGCGTAGGGGTTTCGGGGCGCAATTTGTTTTTCTTCCTTTCGGTTTCCATTAGTCAAAGTTGTTTTTTTTTACTCAGTAACGGATAGGATTTGTAATGTAGCGAAATACAATACTTCACTCAAAACGTAATCAAGTACATTTTAAAAACGACTTGAAAAATACAAAATACACAACAAAACTACTCAATACAGTAACGTGAGTAAATGTATTTCGTTACTTTCCACCTCTGCCTACACTGTGATATTTAATATAAAGACCGTAATAGACCTCTCTCTGCACCGCTAAACAATTAGTCCAATAGCAAGCAAGCAAGCAAGCTAGCTTACCAGCCAGCCGGCCAGCCTCTAAATTAGTAAAATGTAAGAACTTAATGTTTCATTCACACGCTCTTGTCAAATCTAAGGAAAGCACATTGCTATCGCCAGATGAGTGACATGTTTGTTTGGCTTATTTTATGGTAACCAGTGTATGATGAAGGCATGTTGGGTGGAGGAAATTAGCAAGCTTATGTTGGCTAACGAGCCAGTAGCGGGCCATTCGGTTGCTCCGCTCCCACTGTAGGAAGACTTCTTTGCCCAGAGAACGGATGACAGCCCGGGAGAGGCACAGTCCAGTTAGCCATCTCCTGGAACTGCTGTCTTCCCAGCGAGGATTGAAGCAGAGGGACCGTAGGCTCTGTTGAGTTCTGCCGCTGCTGGCTAGAGCAAACGGTGTTTTGTTGTGGGTATATCATAGCAAAGGTTTCCGGTTTCCCTTGTGTTGTTGAATGATGAATAGATTACCGCCGCCTGCTGGTATGGGGAGTGATTTCATTGCACACATGTGCAAAACGTATGTGGTAATTGGCAGTCGGCTGTAGTCTGTGCGGTGTGTTCCAGTGCTAATTTTTGGCACAGACAAAGGCAACAAGGGCCGACGAAGTGGCCATTGTCAGTGGTTTGGTGTGTCAGGGCCTTAAGTCTCGAGTTCAAAAGATCTAAATATCTAGTAAAAGTCGATGCTAAAAGCCTGTGTACATAAAAGGAGAATTAAACTACGATTCCCAAGCTTCACCACAGCATCCATGGCCAAGGCTCATGGGTATTGCAGTATTTTGAGCATCCATCATGGCAAACAGATAAAACCTGATTTCTCAGAAATTAATAAGGCTGGGTATCTTTTAAAAAATTAGGATACCAGCATCGATACCAGTACAAAACCAATAAAGTACTTCATTTGATACCTTCTTTTTTCTACTTCATTCGATACCCATCATGTGAATGGAAGCATCTCGGCAGACTGAACTGCCAACTCCATCAAATACACCATGCTCGACTTCACCGCACCAGAGACTGTATGAGTTGCTGCTGCAATAGTGGGCCAATCACACGTCCCATTCACTTAAAGAATGCTTACTGTGATTGGCTGCAAACAAAACCAAATAACTTACCAAATTGTTACAATTTTAATTTTCGAGGTCTGGGTACAAAAAGGATTGCGTGCACGTATCGTAGGTTGGAGAAGTTTTGATACTACTTGGTACTGGGTTATTTTGGTTGACTTGAAATTATGTTGTTTCGTTCATGTTGTTGATCTTGGGACAGTAGGTTTGTAAGTTGCATATTTGGTGTGTAAAGTAAAGACATACACACATTTGCTTTCATGCTTAATTCTTGGAACACTTCAATTTAAATAAAATGTATGAAGGAGGTGACACAGACTGACACTGACACTTATAATTTCCTGAGTGGGTGTGTTCAGGAGTCCAACATGTCCCACCTCCAGTGTTGGGAAGGATACTTTCAAAACATATTCCGTTACAGAATACATGCCCAAAAATGTAATTTGTAACGTATTCTGTTATGTTACTCAATCTGAGTAACGTATTCTGAATACTTGGATTACTTCCACATTGAATTGCATTTTATAAGTAGGAATGCGGCCATCACATACAGCTTACTAAACAGGCCTATTCTGGTGTGTTCTTCTGTTCCAACTGGCTGAATGTGTACCTAAACAAGCAGATAGATTTTTGGATTTGTAGTCCCGAACTGCATACTACAAAAATCTAACCGCAGTCTTGAAGCTACCACGAGCCAATTTTAGCTAACGTTAGCTAACATGTCAAACGGGGCTAGTCAGTCTTTCAACAGCTCTGGGGATAGTAAATCAGCACGTAGGAGAATGTAAAGTCACACGTCAACTATAAAATAGCAAAGTGACCAGTAAAACTACAGCAGACGACTACCCTTGGCTAATTAAAAAAAAAACTTACTTTAAGATGCTTCTTCAGGTTGGAGGTGGAGTAATTTGGACGCTGAAAGGAGGCTGGCAAGCAGAGCTTGCACTGCACAGTTATATTTCGTTCTCCCTTCTCTTTCTTTAATGTGAAATGCTGTTTGAATTTCCAAGATAGAAACGCATTCTTGCCCTGGCTCTATTGTGCCGGTTCCGGCTCCATCTCTACCTCTATCAGTGATCACGCAAATAACTCAGTTTTTCGTTTTCATATTGGGGCTTCTGGGAAATGCATGGAGTTGCGAGAATGAATAAACTCGTGAAACAGAGAAGTATCGTCATGTAATCCATTGATTTCAACAATGTAACTGTATTCTAAATACCAACTATTTAAATTGTAACTGTAACGGAATACAGTTACTCATAATTTGTATTCACAATACGTAACGCTGGTACATGTATTCCGTTACTAACTAACACTGACACTGCCCACCTCTGAGGGTATCTAGGCCCCACAGCTGATGTGAAGGAGACAGTTACCACGTGGCTGTGAAAGTGAAGAAGGTGACCAATTCAGAATGCTTAAGGATGCATCTCATCTTCAGGCAGAGTTGATAACCTCTGCTATAATGATCCTGTCAGGGTCATTCAAGTTAGAGACCTGCAGGAAAGTAAATGAGAATAAATCGAGATATAATCCTAAAACACTGCAGACTTCATCAGCAGGACGCCAGAGATATATCTCTTTTAAAGGTTCTTTATGTGGGAAGGAGGAAGCTCTCCAATGACAAACCTATTATCTGTCACTGTTCAAGGTTAAAGCCGGTAGATCCATAGAAATCAGAATTGGAAAAGAGGGCATTTCTACATGAGCTTGGGTTTTTATCATATCTGAAACCGTTATGGTTGATCAGTGTCATTATGAATGATGAGGTCCCACACTCGTTATTCAAAATGCTAGTAAGAGGTGAGAATGACTTTCATTTCCTCTCCAGATAGCATCTTCTGTGTAGCTTGCACATGTAGATGAGTAGGACAGAGACTGTTGGGTAATAGGTGACCTACAGCCAGGTTCAACATGTTTAGCTACAATGTTTGAAATAAGGGCAGAAATAACTCATATAATGGCTTGATAATACTGGGGGCTAAGTGAATTAACAATTATGTAGCAGTTAGTTGATAATAAATATCATGCTGAACTCATTATTGTTACTTTTATCACTTTCTCAGGCCCTGTTTACACAATGACGCTTGCGGGTGAAAACAAAAAAATATTTTATCAGATGTGCCTTTCGTTTATATGGCGACGGCGTTTTTGGGGCTTAAAAACACAAAAAAAGTGAAACCACCCTCCAGAGTGGAAATCTTAAAAAACGCTCCACCGTCGTGTTACTGTCTAAAGGGTAAAAACGCAAAAGTCTGAAGACAGCGGTGTGGAGAGAGACGAGAAAAAGGCATCCAGGTAGTCTGTTGTTACGGAGTAGGCTACAGAAATTATAGGCTCCTGTTATCTAAAAGATTTTCAATGTAATGGCTCAATATTTAAATGATTTCGACAATGTGGATAAGGTTGTTATAGTTCGATGACCATATGTAGGCTATTCATTTGAGCCAGAGTAGACTACAACGTTGCGGATGAAGAGAAAGAGAGAGCTCTTAAGCAGCGGCTGAAGGGCTGCGAGGCTCAGGATATTGGTAGTGCTCCCGAGGGTGCTGTGTTGTGGCTTATCATGGTCGACTGTGCCGATCATCATCAGACAAACATGCAACTCCTCCTCCTCGTCTTTCCAGACAAGCTTTTGTTGTTCGCTTCGACATGTTTTGGTTTTCTAAATGATTTTTAAATTCGAAAAGGTGATCTTAAAAATACAGCCACACCTGTGTGTCTAACCATTGGGTTGGCAGATTACATATCAAACAAGTTTCTGATTTACTTTGATTCAACTGGTCCAACTGACCCAGTGTATTTAAAAAAAAAAAATATATATATATATATATATATTTCCCCACTGCGTTCTGACTAAGCACAGTGGAAGCAGAATACTAATAGATTCTGTCGTGAGAGATCAGTTATTTCTATTTAATATGCTACACCAAAGATTAGAAATGTCTTTTATTTAGCATACAATGTCTCACAAGTGCAGTTTATGCTACTTGTATCCCACAGACAGATAGTCCCTGTCCCAGTTTATAAACAGAATTTTCTCTGCAAGGAGTTTGCAGCAGGCACATATGGTATGGACAATATGTGGTACAATTTCAGTAAAGATAGCAAATCCTGTATTTAGGGGATCAACAAATTCCCAAATGAGGCAAATGGTGTGTATTATTAAGATTAGATTAAATAAATAAATATCAGATCATCAGACAGTGATTGACTGACACCCTAGTGGGCAATGTCTGACGTGACAGAAAGAACAGAGAAGAAGGGTGAATCGAAAACAAGTTATATTCTGTTAAGACATGACTCCATGGACACAGTTAAAAACACAGTTAGAGTCAGTTAGTTAACTAACTTTCAACTAAAAACAGTTCCTAGAATCACACAAGAATTGGTTGTTTTAAAATGATGCTAACTATCAATTAGTCTATGTTTTTCAGTCTACCTGCTTCTTATCCCCAACAATCTGCTCCTGCTCAGAGAGCTGGAAGCATAATGGAACTATGGCTAACACCTAATTGGATGAGGTGTGGGCACAGACAAAGAAAAGGAACTAGACTAATGAGCGCTGAACAACAAAAAAAGAAGATAAATGGTTTGATGGCAGCAAGACAGGCAAGGTTGAGGATCTCAAATAACTTTCTGCCTTCGTTATTTTCCCTATTCAAGGGGAGGAGGGAAGAGCAGACTTGAATTTCATCCTGTTTTCCCCCCTTTACTCTGCTTTAAATGTATAATGATAGCTATGAGATCAGGGAAAGAGAAAAATATGAATATGACATTTCAATTTGATAGCTATTTTTAAGGTATCTGATGTGTCAATTGCTCTTCACTGTGACATTTAAAGGACCAGTATGTAGGACTCAGCGGAATATATTGGAAAAAATAAAATGGAATATTCATAATTATGGTTTCATTAGCGTATAATCACCTGAAACTAAGAATGGTTGTGTTTTCGTTTGAGAATTTAGAATGAGCCCTTAATTTGTACATAGGAAGAAATAAGGCTACATATAAACTGCTACATTTTGGTTTTTAAGTAGAGTTTTGAGCCAAAAGCGATCTCTGTGCACACACGTGTTTTTAGCTCCAGTAGAAGAACTAATTTTCGTTTAAACTAACAAAGCCAAACCGCATATCTCATGAACATTCTTGTATACTGGGCATTCGTGTGCCGGTGTAAACAGGAGGCAGCATGTATTTCCCCGCCTGTTGCTTGTAGTTGCCATGGTAACGTTAGAAGCTTAGTCTCAGAGAACAAGACGTCACGACCCAATCAGGCAGCGAAACACTGACGTCAGTGTCGGTGTTGCCAAGGGTCTCTGTTTGTGGCCTTTGAGACTACAACACAACTCCTTGATATTCCAAACCAAAACGGGGTCAGAAGTGTTTTCAAATTTCTCCAGTTTAGGGGCTCTGAAACACCAGAACAGTGTGAATGTGAGGTGTAAACGTAGCAAAAGATATTCGTTTTTAAACCAAAACGTAGCAATGTAAATGTAGCCATAGGGAGCAGGTCGTCTTCCACGAAGCCCGCCATGTTGCACCGCCATGTTTCTACAGTAGGCCAGAATAGACAAACCAAACACTATGGAGTGCCAAATGTAAAAGTTCGGTTACAATTTTTTAGCTGATACATTTTCAACATTTAGCTCACTTTCCTCACATTTAGTGCATTTTCCTCACATTTGAGACAGAAATTATATATATATATATATATATATATATATATATATACATATATACATGTTAAATCTAAATGTTATATCTAAATGTTAAATCTAAATCTAAATGTTAAATATATATCTAAATGTTAAATGTTAAATCTAAATGTTATATCTAAATCTAAATGTTAAATGTATATCTAAATGTTATATCTAAATCTAAATGTTAAATCTAAATCTAAATGTTAAATATATATCTAAATGTTAAATCTAAATGTTATATCTAAATCTAAATGTTAAATTTATATCTAAATGTTAAATGTTAAATCTAAATGTTATATCTAAATTTAAATGTTAAATGTTAAATCTAAATATTATATCTAAATCTAAATCTTAAATATATATCTAAATATTATATCTAAATCTAAAGCTTAAATATATATCTAAATGTTAAATCTAAATGTTATATCTAAATGTGTCGTCAAGTGTAAAGCTAAATATTTAGAAAATATTCAAATCCCCAAGGAAACCACGCCCACTGCAGTGGCTTCAAATCGCGCTGCACCGCCCCCACCCCCTCCCCTGCTCCCACCCCACACTAATCGCAAGTAGCAGGAAACACATCTACAGGGAAACAGTCTTTGACACAACACCTGCCGTGATGCCCCAGCAAGGGGTATCTCTGCTGTAGCCAGTGGGTACTTGGAAAGATTGTGGAGCAGCTTAACTAATCAAAATAATAATTGAATTATGATTGATTTAAAACAATATATTAGCTAAAACAGCTCAACACATATGTTAAAACATATAGCGAAGTAATCAATGGTAGAAAGAAATAGCTAAAAGTGGCCTACTGACTTAGCTAACAGTTGAAATGATTAGCTAAAAGTAATGGATGACTTTTGAAACATTAACCACACTTCAAGTAAAAGGTCTAGTTAGTAGAATTTCTGACCAAACCAACCTAAATGTTTACAGTTCAATTGCATGAAAATGTAAGAATATTCACTTTAATATGATAAATAGTGTGAACACATTGGGAATTGATAGGGTGGGGTATGTGACACAAGGAGATATGAGTCAAACAAAACAACGGCATAGTACACACAAATATTAAGACATTTCTGTGATATAAGTCAATAATACAAAATACTGACCAAAATGTGTTTTAATCCAATAACATTAGTCGAACAGCCCCACTGTAGTCAGTATTTACTGTACCAACAGGTGTTGACTGAAAATTGTGGTGCAGCGCGATTTGAAGCCACTGTAGTGGGTGTGGTTTCCTTGGGGATTTGAATATTTTCTAAATATTTAGCTTTACACTTGGCGACACATTTAGATATAACATTTAGATTTAACATTTAACATTTAGATATATATATATATATATATATATATATATATATATATATATATATATATTTAAGATTTAGATATAATATTTAGATTTAACATTTAACATTTAGATTTAGATATAACATTTAGATTGAACATTTAACATTTAGATATAAATTTAACATTTAGATTTAGATAAACATTTAGATTTAACATTTAGATATAAATTTAACATTTAGATTTAGATATAACATTTAGATATAAATTTAACATTTAGATTTAGATATAACATTTAGATTTAACATTTAGATATATATTTAAAATTTAGATATATATGTAACATTTAGATTTAACATTTAGATTTAACATTTAGATATATATTTAAAATTTAGATATATATGTAACATTTAGATTTAGATTTAACATTTAGATTTAGATATAACATTTAGATTTAACATTGATATAATATATATATATAATTTCTGTCTCAAATGTGAGGAAAATGCGCTAAATGTGAGGAAAGTGAGCTAAATGTTGAAAATTTATCAGCTAAAAAATTGTAACCGAACTTTTACATTCGGCACCCCATAAAACACTGGCTCTAGAGAGGACCTCTTGCATTTTTCCGTTACCTGAAGGTTCTACTACATACTTGTAAAGGGACAGATGAGGGAAGGAGTATTCAGTTTGTTGCAATCTGCAACCTCACTGCTAGATGCCACTTAATCCAAAACACTGGACCTTTAAGAAGGCTTTGATTTGTTTTGAATACTACTACTGATTAACTAACAGTATTTCAAACACATTTATATATTCATATATATTCTGCTTTTTTAACCTTGCAATGCAAACACCTCTTGTGTATGTAGTAACACTATGCACAATTATGCCTTGTTACAACTGAATTCTAAGTGAACTGCAACTGAAAGCGTTATTTTGTCATTTTTAAGGAATAATATTGTTTACCTTTTAAAAAAAACAAAAAAACGTACAGCCCTCTGGTATGACCAGTAGCTTATGATGAATAATGTTAGCAAGCTTTATAAATGTTGCTCCATAACTGGCATTACTGAGTCACTTTGCTGACTTGAGGACTCATCTCTTTTTATGACAATGTTTTAGCTTTTCTGGCAGCTGTTACACAAAAGTTATGTAGTCTCTCTTTAATACATCAGACTCTTTTGTGAACTGTTTCTGCATGTGGGGCATTGGGTAATCTAAAGACAACCGTTCTAAAAAGCATTAAGTTTAGACCTGTTTCGTATCTGTACATTCTATGAAGTGTTGTGGCGAGCAGTGGGGCCTTTAATTATAAAGGACTTAATTCTCACATTTAACATTATTACTAACACAATGTAAGAAATGTATTCTAGATATAGCTAAATGAGGAGATGGCTGTCACTCATATTTGACCAGTAACTGTGTGATATACTGTATTTCCTCACAACAACATATGTATTGTTGGAAAAAAAAGTTATTAAACTAATGTGACTGTTATGATGCTGCTCAAGACAAGATTGTTGCAACACGATCGTACAGCAACTTTTATACCACTTATCATGATGACAACAAACATTATTGGTGTTTGAGGACCAATCAGATGTTTGTCACGTATCTGTTTCACAGTGTGTTGTTTGTTCTGACTACAAATTAATCAGCAGTATTACATGCTGGTGAATGGCAATTGCCAATTATGCCAATCAAAATCCAATTGTCCGAGCACGAATTTTGCATTATTGAATTTATGTCTAATGTTCTCACCTAAGCTTGCAGACCTATTATCTGATTACATTTTCCTCTGACGCTTCAATTCCTTCCCTCAGTGTAAAGCGGAAAATACTAATTACATAAAGACAGTTTCAATAATTAGGTAAAACGAAAAAGCTGATTGAGAATGAACAGCCTTAGTTATGACACAGATGACCCTGTCTGACGACCAGTGAGCATTTATACAAAGGTCAGCTCAAGCAGCTCGGTAAACAGTTTTCAGGGATGCACGGCCACGCTCATGTGCGTTCTGTTCCAGTGAAAACACTTTTCTATCGTTGGTACAGGCTTGCCAAAAGGAATGACTTTAACGTCAGTGGCAATGTCAGAAGCTTGAATGAAATGATATCCACAAACATCTTTATTTATAAACAAGACATTCAGCACTCAAAAGCTGACAAGACACTGGGGCCAGCAGGCTGTGGCCTAATCAGCCAAGAAGAAAAGTCATTCTTCTTCACTGCCTACAGATTAAGCTTCCACCCGGGAGTCATGTATAAAGATTTATTCAACTGCATGGAGCGTGCCACCAGGTTCATATCTATAGACTGCACATCGTAACCCTAGCTCTATGAACATATATGAAGCCCTCCAATGGGCTCTATAGGCTGCCATCACTCCACTCCACAATAGCACAATACTATTTACACATGTACTTGTCAGCTATTTGGAATGAGCTACTTACAATCAAGACTACTAGGACATTAAAACTTACTAGTGTATCCATCAATCTTAAGTGACAATGTAATGGCGAGACTGTCCTCCAAAGACAAACAACAGTGTCAGTCGTTTCAGCGAGTGACCCCAAACGACATACCGTTCATGTGACAAAGCCCTCTAGTGGCCATAGGAATTATGACTCTTGTCCATTAGGAGCAAAGGAGGAAATAGTGTGACGTTGTTTCAAAACCACAAGGTATGCAGAGGGGGAAGGATAGGGTGATGTGATGGTTCAACAAATGTCTGAATTAGACAAGATGGAGCGCAGATTGCTTACTGTTTCTTACAGACAATCAACACTTATTTATTTTAACAATTACTATGATTGTTCCCTAATGTTAAAGCTGCCGTAGGTAGGATTGCGAAAATCCAGGACTTAGCCAAAAAATTTGAACAACTTCTCAGTCCCTCCCCCCTTTCTGCTAAAACCCAAAACGGTCTCCTAAGCCCCTCCCCCCACAAAGGAGAATGAATGCATGTGCATGAGCAGTGATTGACACGCAGTTAGACACACCCCTGGCCCTGATTGTTGCATCTGCACAGGGAGCTGTGGATTTTTGCAAATCACACTACAGGCTGTAGGTGGTGCCAGAGGAGCCGGATTTTTTTTTTTAAATTACCTGCATCATGTAGTTCTACTCAAACATAGGGTCAGTTTCAGCAAATATGACAGAAAGTTAGTTTTATAAGTCTTACCTACTGCACCTTTAATCAAGTAGTTATTTTTTTATGTATTTATTAGGTGGTAGGGAGTAGGGGTGTGACGAGACACTCAGCTCACAAGACAAGACACGACATTGGGTTCACAAGAATGAGACGAGATGAGCTTTTAACACTATTTCAAAGAAAACTTAAATGATGAAATAGGACTGGGAAATAGTTACAAAATGAAAAATGAGCAGTGTGAAAGGTTTTGCCACAAACTCAAAAGGTTTCTCTCCTGTATAACTAACCTCGTCAGACCTAATAACTGTGGTTTCCCTCTCTCCTCCCAAACCTGTCCCTACAACCTAAAAATTATTCATTTCTTACACTGCACTATAAGTATTTTTCTTATATTTGTATCTTATCATTTGTTAGCCTGTTTTATTTTTTTGTTTTGTTTTTTATTTTTCTGTTTTTTTTTAATTGCTCTTTAATGTTTTATGTAAAGTGGTAACACTGACGAAAGTGGTAACACTGCATGAGCTCCAAGACACACTTGCTAACAAGGATGATAGCTGAACAGCAGAAACAAAGTAATGTTGGAGCAAAATCTAAACAACACATATTCTAGCTGGCCAAGAGGAGAGCGAGGGAGTGAAGAAAATCAACACTCACCAGCAAGAGAGACACAAAACTGAAAGATACTGTGGTTGGAACACATGCCTCAGCTAATCATCCTTAGCCACCTGCACACATGGGTATGTGAAGAATCTAGGACATGGACTGTAGGGAGGTGGGGATATAGTGGATCTGCGATAGTCAGCTGTCTATGTATGTGGAACAAACTCACTGCACTTTGCTGATAAGGGGGCCAAACTTGTTGATTAGGGACAAAGACACACATGTCAATACAAGATAATTGGATAAAGTGGATTGAAATTAATGTACTTCAACAAAACAATCTGCAGGCATTCAGGTGCCTTCCACCAGGATTAATAGTGTTATTACAGTTGAGATGCCACACAATCAACAACAAAAAAATTACTCAGCTCCCAATATCACCGCTAATATTACCAAAGCATTACACTGTGGAAATATACAAATACAACAATAAGTGTTTTTTTTCACTTTTTTTGTTGTGCCATCTGTGTTGGGAGGTGTTGCACAATTGTCCTCAAACGGATGAATACAGTTGCTTCGAATTTTGATTTGGTGTTTTTATATCTTAAGGAGGATGGATGCTTTTATGCTCATATTATGCTTTTTGGCATTTTCCCTTTCCTTTATTGTGTTGTATATCTTTTTTGTGCACGTTATAGGTTTACAAAGTGAAAAAGCCCAAAGTCCACCTCAAAGGCACTAACCATCCCCAACAGAAAACACTGTTCACAAACTGCTCCAAACAGCTCTATTGTAGTCCAGCCTTTACTTCCGTGACGAACGTGCGTCACTTTGTAACACATGTAATAATGCTTGCCTTGCCGCTAGCATGGCACACCCTCATACTCTGCTTCTGACTGGGTAGTAGTCCTTACCTAGCTACTGCGCATGTGTGACGCCCAACAAAGATGGAATAGAAGTGCAATGCCTCACTCTGTAGCTAAAACAGAGAGCTCAACCCACAGAGTGAAAAGAGGAGCTGCAGCAATGTGCAGTGCACAGAAAAAAAATGGTTCTTTAACGGTTCTTCAAAGGACTCAATGGTTCTTCAAAGAGTCATCACCAATTGAAGAACCTCTATATTTAGGAAATGGTTCTTCAAGCCTTTTATATGGTTCTTTTAAGTACTAAAGTTCTTGGTAGCCAAAAACAATGAAGTTAGGGTACCAACAATTATTTTCATTATTGATTAATCTGCAGATTTTCTCGATTGTTTGGTTTGCATATAAACATCAGAAAGCAGTGAAAAATGCCCAGCACAGTTTCCCAAATAGTATTTGGCGTGGTTGGTTTACTGCAGTCGTAAAAGTACTAACAGGACTAGAAATACTTGGTAAATTACCTGCACTCAAAATGTTAAGTAAAAGTACAAAAATTATTGATGGATTAATGTAAATGTCACTTAAATTTTGCAGTTGAAAAAATTGGGTGTAATTGTATTTTCTCTTGTATTTTCTTGTAACTAAAGACACCAAATAAATGTAGTGGAGTATTAAAAAAGGATTACACAAGAAGTAGGCCTATACTGTACTTGATTGAGTAAATGTTTTGAGGTATAGGTCAAATTAGTTTATGCTCTTTTCCCCTCATCAATACTTCACAGACGCACGCACGCACGAACAGACACACACACACACACACACACACACACACACACACCCAGAAACGCACGCACGCACACACGCATAGACACACAAACACACACACACACACACACACACACACACACACACACACACACACAGACATGCACGAACGCATGCACACACACACACACACACACACACACACACACACTCATGAGTCATGACATGGTATGGGAAGAGTAAAAAAACGTTTGTTTCGTATCATTACATCAGATCATATCCTGTCATATGTGTACAGATTTAGCTTGGTTTAAAAACAGTCTAACAACTTTATAATAATAGTCTGTTGATTTAGGTTCGTTTTTTTAACGTTTGGTGTATGTAGGTGTTACAGAAGTGGAAAATCGTCACGCCGAGTGTGAGAAAAAACTAATTTTGAGAAAACGGCCTTTAAAGATTTTTATGGCAAAATTCCACTAATTTCTATTGAAAGCCATGAATTAAAGACAAAATATACTTTAGGTCCAAGTAAAATCCATGTATCACACTGTTTAACATCCAAAACTCATTATTGCTTCATCCATCACTGATCATAACATCCAAAACACATCAACATGGCCTTCAACTGAAAACCATTACATCACAAACTTCGAACTGACAGAACACAACCATTACACAGCCTAGTTCCCCCAAGTTAGTTTACAGTCTACATATCCATGTCAGTACCATATGTAGGGCCCTCCTCCATCTCCTGCTGGTGTCTTTTCACTTTTTTCTCACTTCTTTTTTAAGGCTCCACTTTGCACTGGCGGAATGGACACTATTGGCTTTTGAGATCCCAACCATGTCGTCATCCTTCATTGCATTAACAGGCTGTGCTCTGAAGCCACAATTTCTCCATTACAGCCAGCATGGCAGAGGCACCCTTATTTAATGTAGAAATAGCCATACTGGCTGCAGCCTCAACCCTGCTTTTCCCCACAAAGACTGTTTTTGGACATTGGACCCATATGACCAAGTTGAGGCATTCGTTGGCATTCTGAGTGCCTCCATGCTGCACTGTCACTGGACATCCGGTGATATACAGGGATGAGCTTCTTATGGTGATCATTCAAAAGACCAATATTTAGAACATTGGAGAAAGCAGTCAAAGTAGACTAAATTGTTATTTGACAGAGTATCTTCACACTGTCAGAGATACGAAGAAGAGACGGATCCTGACTAAATACAGGCTCAGTGACCACCAACTGGGGCAGCCAGACAGGTCAGAGAGAGAGACAGGCTCAGTGACCACCTACTGGGTCAGACAGAGGTGCACTTCCTCCTCCACTGGGAAAAAGTATCTTCACTAAGAGATTTACACCTTGGAAAAATAGCCAAAAAAAAGTTAACACCAGAAAAGAAGCTGTTAGTTCTCCTAGGAGAGGTGACAGCAGCTCCACTGACAGCTAAATATGGATCTGTCTGCCACAGCCTGAGGGACTCACAACCACTTAGGATCCCAAAATTACAGATTTGTTTAGTACTTTATAGTAATTATAGTAGAATAGTATATATGTGACACCTACATATTTAATATATGACATGTAGGCTATGAATTTCTGTAAACTGCTTGGAGAGAGAGAGAGAGAGAGAGAGAGAGAGAGAGAGAGAGTCAGTCTGATTACCTCCGCTGTCTGAAAACTCCTGTTTTCTGAACGATAGTTTAGACATCGACGTACTATGTGATGGCATTTCATCATCTGCTGTCATAGTTTGTAATCCCCTGTGTCTTCTTGCTAATAACACCTGTTTTCGTCTTCTCTGAGATGATTTTTGACCGTTTTCGACGCATTTCTTTTGACATTCTGAACTAGGGCTGGGCATATCGATCTAAATGTTGATAGTATCGATACCAAGATGAGTATTGGTATCGGATCGATACTGTCGTGATGAGATCGACACTTTTGTTGCAGTTTCTCTCTGAGTTCATGCGAGCACAGTGTCTCTCCAAGTCTGTGCGCAGTGTGCAGCACCTCTCTCTCTCTCTCTCTCTCTCTCTCTCTCTCTCTCTCTCTCTCCCCCTCCCTGCTCTGCCGGAAGCGGAGAGCAGAGAGTCAGAACAGTGAGAGAAGCCCGTGATGATGGCGGAAAGAAAGAGAAGCGCTGTGTGGAGTTTTTCACTCCAACTGATACAGACACTCACTGCCACGTGATGTGTGCAAAAAAGTAATTTGCCACTGTGGTAACACCACCAATTTGCATAAACACATTAAATCATAATCAACTAACTAAAGGCAAAATCACAAAATTATTCAATGATCGTGACGTTACAAGTAAAAAGTATCGGTATTGGTATCGGCGATACTAGCCCTGTATTTACTTGGTATCGGATCAATACCAAAATTCCCAGTATCGCCCACCCCTATTCTGAACTACCGCGGAAATGTCAGAGCGCGTCGAGGAGAGAGAGAGCTTTGCAACGGTATATGAGATGACAGGGTGCAGACAGCCATCACGGAGCAGCGGGATGATTTAGAACGCCAACTTTTGTTGAATTTAGGAGAAATCTACCGACGCAAACAGACAAAGTATAGTAAAATAAAGACCTAAATGTGTATTTTTGACTTTTTTTCACCACAAGTCTGAAAGAAGACATGTTATTAAAGACAAATAGCCCAAAAATCTCAAAATTGACCAGTGAAAAAAAAACGATGTTTTTGCCTTAAATATAAATCCAACACGCTATGCGTTGAAAATATATACCATCAAAGGACTATGGCGGGCAGAGACAGAAACACATTGAGGAGTGCGCTCTATCTGGCACCCCGCCCGCTGGATCTTCAAACAGGAGAAAAACGAGCGCACCTCTTCAACTGGCGTAACCCAGTCACCCGACATCGTCTCTCGGTGAGTTGGCATCGGACCAGAGGCTAATTTTCTGTTAAACTACACTTTGGTTCCTGGGGCAGGGAGGCGAGGTAAGTGTTTTCATTTTACTGTTAGTTTGATGCTGAAAATGTGCTTGTTTCAAACAGTGCTTCTAGAATAAACTCTCTGATGTTAGCTACATTAGCTAACGTAACTTAGCTAGCTAGCTAGCTAGCTTATGAAGAGTAACTGACATTTAATTTCATTAACGTTATTTCAAATGGAGACATTTCAAGGCTGTATCATTGTTATCTTCTATGTCTGTTTGCAGATTCAATGTTACGTTATCTAATAAGTTATCTGTTTTGTTTTTTATTGAGAAATATCTGAGTCATTGTGTGCTACATTGGTTGGCTTATCTAGCTAGCTAGGTCAATGCTACGACAAACGTTAGCACGCTAAAACGTAGCTAGCTAACGTTGATTTAGCTCGGTTTAAGGAAAGGTTTATGAATAAAACGTTACTAACGATAGCTAATCCACCGACCGTTAGTAACGTACGGACATTGCCAATGGTAAATTATTTTTTTATATTTTAATTTAGAAGTGTAAAAATGGGCGGCAAAAGCATTTTTCACCAGCAACTGTCACTGTCCTCAGCCGTATGTTGCATTACGTTACGTAACGTCTATATTAAAAGAGCAACGCCGCCATCTTGCTTGCTGAAAAGTGAACATGCAGAAAAAGGAGGAAAATTTGTTTTTGGCGATCATGTAGCCTATTTTGAGCTCACCTTTCCATGTTGTATGTGTTTTTAATTGTTTGTGTAACGTTACTATATACGTGTGTGTGTGTGTGTGTGTGTGTGTGTGTGTGTGTGTGTGTTTTCAGATTCAGACCTCAATGTTAAATGTTACTCAGATCATTTTAAATGTGTGTTCACAGAAAACTACTTGCGGAACTACCAGCTGTACCACAAGGGCAGCCGCCCCACTGCCAAGCAGCTGGAAAATGGACAGTCCAAGGTGTTGAGAGTCAGGTCTTTTATATTTTACCTGGCAGGTAAAACCAAGGGTCAGACTGAATTGTTCAGTTGGCTGTTTTTAACGAATATTGATGGCATCGAAAAGTAAGTGTGACTTTCCAAAACAATTATTGTGAAGTGGTTATGACACACACCTGCTGTGAACAGTGACTGACTCAAAGCCTATGTTTCTGCAGATACACTGCCCACCTCCAGTCCGTAGGCAAGACCATCACAACGGCAGATTTCAACCTGAGGAACATACAGGAGTTAATCGAATACTTTCGGGAAATGGATGGATGTGGTGAGCGTGCTGCACAGGGGATTTTGTGATCTCTGTATGTATGGGGGACCATAGGCAGGCTGGGGGAACACATAGTAATGTTAAAAAAAAACTCATAAAGTAAAATTTTCATGCCATGGGACCTTTAAATAAAGATAGCAAATCCTCCAAACTACATGTTTGAGGTCACTTAGCAGATTTTGCAGCACTATAATAAAGCAACACTACTGCCGCCTTTGTTTCTGACAGACAATTGTTATATGAGCTTGCACTAATCACTGTTTGTACAATACCATACTGTATGAAATATGGAATTAGTCTCTGTAAAGTAACCCATAGTTTTCGAAGAGCCAAAATGAAGCTCAAAGTGGGCTCCCAGTGGCTCCGGCCATTGCTAACTTGGCACTCCCGGCTAATTTAAAAATGGGCAAAGAGGTGGAGCGTGGATGGACTCCAGTGATGCCGCCTGTTACTCAAAGAAGCACACCCTTAATTATGCACAAATATAAACCTGAATATAATTTAAATGGGAAAGTAATAAAACAATCCAACACCTGTACAGTTGTCATGAAGGGGTAAATTAGCTATAGAGACCAAAAGCGTTTTTTGTACAGACAGCTGTAGTTGAGCATTTTAACATCTCAAATGAGGAATTGGTTTGTTTTTGGCACTTCTGCTTTGGCTTCATTTTCCAGCACGGTTGCCTGTTTTTTACCAAGCGGCAACGTCCAGTGCTGAAAAATGAAGCCAGTGCGAAAGGTAGTTAAACATGCATTCTATCTACTTTCCTATGGGAAGTCTATGGGAAAATTATCCTACTTCTGCCTTGATGTATTACCTCAATACACATTTCATAACAAGTTTATGGCCTTAATCGCTAGTTTACAGTCTTCTTCAATACATCATGATGTTCATTTAGTAAATTACGGTCCCATTTATTTTAAAATAGACAATAAAGCAGGAGATGCTTAAGGGGCATGGCTACACACCCACCTGTCAATCATGATAGAGGCTTAGCAATGCTTATACATGGCCCTGTGTACATTAAAATAGCCATGAACTTTTTTGGGTGTGTTTTTTGGGTAAGAGAAAGTCTGCTGATTTCCAGACTGATTTCAATAAGTGGCGTATGCATGACACGCCAATTCGTATGCCATTTTGGCGTGTTATCAAGACGCATAATCGCTTTGTAGCGTGTGTATCAACGCCATTTGGCCTCCATTGACTTACATTACCTTGCGATTGCGTGTCAATTTACGCCGTAGCGAGTAGTATGAAAGGCCGAAAATCCGCGTAGGTAGGTTGGTTGGGGTGGTGGATGGGTCAAACAACACAGGACTTTCACCCAGGAGACCGGGGATTGTGTCCCGCGTGTCACGTTTCCTTCGTGTCCCGCGTGTCACTTTTCCTAAACCCGTCGCTTTCTTCTTTTACTAAACCCAACCCCGTTGTTCTTTTTCTAAACCCAACAGTGCCGTTGTTGTCCCGCGTCCCGTTATTGTTTTCCTAAATCCAACCGTCCCGTTGTTCTTTTCCTAAACCCAACCCGTCCGCTGTACATGCAGATAGCTCCAAATGCAACGTCCTGTTCTGGCGTAGAGATACACGCGGATAGCTCCAAATGCAACATCCCAATCTCACGTGGATAGCAGTATAACAGATAACATGCCATTGTATGTTTCCGCAAAGTCATGATATCACGTTGTGATTTCCAATCTGCTCTGTGTACTGCCGTACATGCTGACAAAACCATACACCTTAAAACCATACACAACACTGGCTTAGATGCGTCATCCATCCGTCCAAATATAGTCACTTCTAGCTCCTAAATACCTGGCTTCACAACGGCAGTCCACAAACAAATGGGTGACATCACCGATGCTACGTCCATTATTTTTTACAATGCAGTCCGTCAATTTAAATGTCAGCGCCAGCAGAGATTGAATATCCACATAATCAGTGGTGATATTTCCCTTAAATGACCACCTATATATTGGGTCTTAAAACCATATGATGCACGTGTCAGAATTAATCATTGATAAATGTTACCAAGACATAAAAATGTTTGGTGGTTTACAATACTATAAGATGCTCTAGTAAAGTATGTGGCAGCGTACTGTTTCCTGTAGGGGTACTCAAAATTCCCAAACTAATGAGCCATGGCTATTCTCCAGTCTTGTGCAAACATCCAACTGCAGCCATTGCTTCTACCACAGCTGGAGAGGAGGTGTGCATTATAATTTGCCATTTAAATACAGTGGGGAGAGGGAGGAAGTCCTAATTGCTTTGTGAGATTACCCCTCTGAAGCGGATCGGGAGAAGACAGATCGCTGGGCAGATAGGGACCAAAGGTGTAATGACAGGTGCTGTTGACTGAGCTAGGCAAGTTCCCCTTCCCATTCACATTATCAGCCCATCAATATAGGAAAGCAATTTCCCAGCCTTTCATTTCATAAGCTATGCATATCAATTGTCCATTAATTAAATGTAACAGTTCCAAAAAATCTGTCCTGAAACACATCCTCCTGCTGCCCTTTCAGATTGTGTATACTATCGGGATTATCTAAAGAAATTTACTTTTATTGGACTAAACTGATAATGCATAACGTAAGTTACCTTAATTGTTACAGCCAAATAGAGAGCTTTCCTTTTTCTACTTCTGGACAATCGACTCCAAATGAATACAGGAAAGTGTAATGAATATTATTTTTCCTCCTTCAGTGAATATTGATTTAGTTTTATCTGCATATGTGTACATTTGGTAGCGAAAGGACTCACTGATTATTCAGTAATTTTTAATTCAATATGAATAATCAATTGAGAGTGAACAATGAAAAAGCACAAAATGAAGATTGACAGATTATAAAATCACCACATTATGAAAAATACCCACATTTTCTCTTCTTCGCGGGAAAAGTGCTTTGGTTGAAAGAAAAGATGGAATGGTGTCCCTCATCTATTTCACGGCTGGATAGTGTGACAGGTAACTAGTGAATGGTATGATTGATTGCCACTTTGTTAAACAAAGCAATTAAGTAGGAGAGTAGAGGAGTTGTTGCTGTGGAACACAGAATGGCTTAAATAACAGCAACCACTGGAAAGGCCCAAAACAGGCACTAATTAAAATGGATGATAGAAGAACGTGCCGCAAAGATTTTGACACCATACAATACATATATGCACATCGCAAAAAAAATATAGAGAAAGTAATTTTATATTGGTGTTAAGCATTTGTACCTTACTGTACACTATTTAAAACGTATCAATTTAGCAAAAACACCTGGAATCTGGAATACAAGCATCAAAGTACTGTAATGCCTCCTGATTCTAAAAACACTTAACACCCGAGCAGAATTATTAAATGAGCTCTGTAATTTTCTCACTAAACTGTAAGTGACTAGTGAAGCCAAATAATTGGGCAAAAGCACAGAGAGGGTAAACAAAAGAATGAAGAGGTGACTATAGTACCTCTCTAAAGTGGACAAACACCTTTTCTGCTCTTATCAGCAAAGACATGCAACACAAGCCATGCCAATTAAAGAGCACAAGCAATCGCCTTCAATCTGGACATGCTAACAAAGCTAACAAGAGTTTGATTTGTTGGTGAGATGGCTCACACGTTAATAGAAGCACCAAGGCCAGCCGGTGAATCAACAGTGTCCATGTGTTTCCATCAACCTGGTCAAAGGACAGCTTGACCTGGTGGAAGCTGATCTTGCTTTCCGTTTGTCTTTTGTTAGTTTGTTCTTGTTTTAGCCTGGATGAATATAATACAGAGCCCATTGTTCAGTTTCTTTCTGGTACATAATCTGAAAAAACAGAAGTACATTTACAGGATAAAGTCTGACATCCAGATGCTCTCTATGTGTTGCTGTTCTCAAAATCCCATCGCTACAGGAAACAACAACCTTCAAGCTAGCAAGCTACACACTGGAAATGGCTAGTTTTGAAGAAAATTTGGATTGTGAAATAAGGAAGGCCTGCTTGGTTCTTCCGGTGAATGATTGTAAAGATTTATAAAGAATGTGTTTACGGCATTTACTATCTAACTGGGACGTTTTGGGACCAATTGGCGGGGTTTGCTATGTAAAAAATACACATGCGTTACACTGGTAAGAGCAAATTACACTTCACCATGTATCCAGCTAATTTAAACAGAACAGCTCACTTTACTGTACTTTTACTGTACTGAACAGTTAACTCTATATTCAATAATATTGTATGTGGCTTTTCCGGGGTGCAAATGTTCCACAAAAAACAAGTTCCTTCCCAAGAGTATTTTGCAGAGCCACCGTCGCTGTGTCCGGAACCTAGTGCCGCCAAGACAATTGTGATTGGTTTAAAAAAATACTAACAACCCAGAGCGCTTCAGAGAATTCAAATATTATTGTTTGCCATTCCATAGCGCAAAAAATGGTCTTGCAAGAAGTTTAAAAGGTGTATTTTGTGACACGTCTATTCATTTAGAATAGAATAGGTTAAAGAGGCTGCACAAATTAAGATTAGTTGCTGAAAGAGAAGTTGGTTAATGACAAAAACTGTAAATATATTTTTTTTTACAAAAGTGTGTTCTTAAATTTTGTTTGAAAATAGATTGACATGACCTTCATGGTTGATACAGTGATATAAGGGCATTTTAGAGTCTTTGATTGTCAAACTTGGCAGTGAATGGCTACATTGGTGGGTTCGTTGTCTTTTGGAAGTTTAAAGCGGATGAAGTCATCACCTAACACTCCAATACACACACACACACACACACACACACACAAACACAGTGAGAACCTGCCTGTCTGTCCCCTGACATTACTTAGAAGCAGAGCACAACACTAGATAGGCCTTGTTAGCTCTTGCCTGAAGGTATTGATTTGATTTTACCCCTGGGGGTCCACCCCCCTTCTCTGCACACAACTTGTATAGAGAGCAACCAGCTAGCCTAGGGCTGAAGGAGCTCTTGTAGTAAGTGATGTAGAAATTGCATAATGGAGAGAGTTTAATGAAGGCACCCAGTTGGTTTCTGAGGCTAACGTTACTTAATTAAACAGACAGGGTTAGTGTTCCCATAGAGACAAAGGAAATACAGGCAGATAAAAATGACAAACTGTAAGAGGTTCATGGGAATGTGACTGGATCTGATTTTGACAAGTTCAGGAAGGATGAGAATTATTGACACTATTAAGACCACACTTTCTTATATACTTGAAGATAAAAATGTACCTACATTGCATACCATGCTGGTGAGTGAATGCACAACACAAACAAATCATACCTTATGAGCTTAACACCTAGGCCTCAACATGACATCATGACTTTGCGTAAACATGTTATCTGTACGCATTTTGAGCTATCCGTATGTCTACGCCGTATACAGCACGCCGTATACAGCACGTTGCATTTTGAGCTATCCACATGTATGTCTACGCTGTATACAGCGGACGGGTTGCAGACTGATCTCAATAAGTGCTGTATGTATGTATTCGTATGCCATTTTGGCGTATTATCAAGATGCATAATCGCTTTTCGGATGGTTGGGTTTAGGAAAACCATAACGGGGTTGGGTTTAGGAAAAGAAGAAAGCGACGGTTGGGTTTAGGAAACGTGACACGCGGGACACAATCCCCGGTCTCCTGGGTGAAAGTCCTGTGTTGTTTGACCCATCCACCACCCCAACCAACCTACCTATGTGGATTTTCGGGCTTTCATACTACTCGCTACGGCGTAAATTGACACACAATTGCAAGGTAATGTAAGTCAATGGAGGCCAAACGGCGTTGATAAACACGCTAAAAAGCGATTATGCGTCTTGATAACACGCCAAAATGGCATATGAATTGGCATGTCATACATACGCAACTTATTGAGATCAGTCTGTAGGCCTACACATAGTGCCGAAATGTTTAGACATCTTAGTTGACAGATTCTTCAACATTTTTGGAAATCCCCATTTCCTACCAATTCACATTCACACTTACCAGTTTTTATGTATTTATGGTATCTCCAAGACAGGAAATGTGCAGTATTTATACTGGTAATTGGTCTTTCATATTGACTTTTGTGAAGTTGTGGGAGGCAGAGATTACAGGCTTAGTAAGGTCTCAAACCTTTGCAGAGCACAGGGGATTATGAAGCAAAGATTATGTCTTGTCTGAAATAAAAAATCACGTCCCTTCCTCCTATTTTTACATCTGCATGGTAAAATTGGCTGACTTTTCAGTACAGCTTTGTGGGTTTAATGAATGACATGCACCACAGAGTGGATCCAATATGAAAATGCCTCCTTCAAACCTCAACCAAGTGTTAAAATAATTTACTGGAGGTCAAAATAATTTTGCTTCAGGAAAATGACTGTATCAGCTCAAGCCCCACATAGTTTAAATGAACAGCTGACTTATTTTTGTATTCTGTTTTACATAGCGTTATTAGAGATGCACTGATTGACCGACCGGAATTGGCCGATTTTCACGTGATCGGTAATGGCCGGCGACCGGCCGGTCAATCTGACATATGCCGATATTATGCCGGTCAAATGCACTCAGGCGCCGCATGATTTACATTGCACAACATCAGCATCACACGTGCACATGCAGGGTTCATGCTATATGGATGTAGCAGCGTCGCACCACCACTCCATCAGCTGTTTATGAAATCATAAAGTCGTAATTACACGACTCTGCAGAGCCGTCTGCTCTACTGATCTCAGGCGAACGGCTCTGCTCTCTCTTCCCTCTGAGGCTGAAAAACTGGAACATGGAAACCGCATTCACGCGGTCCCGTGAAATATGACAGCTACAGTTTATCGGAAAATAGCATTGGGCACACTGAATTTGATAAATTTACTGTTTATCAGACCCCAGATGAGACAAGAAGCTAACGTTAGCGAACGCTGTGGTCCCTCTGCCTCTGACGCCCCGCTGACCGCTGTAGGAGACGCTGTGTATTCCTCCGACACGCTGTATTAACGTTACTGTTTAAAACGCTTTCCAGGTTAGTGGGGATGCATACCGCATACCAAAACCAACATTAAAAACGTAGTAATCATCCCTCAGCATTTAGTTTTGTTGCTAAACTGTGTGTAAAATGAGTGGTGACGTTAAATCATCTGTTTCAGGTAACGGCACACTAGGATACCGTCTATTTCCTGGATTGTTCCGAGGTAACCGCCGGTAGCTAACATTAGCATATAAGCCCGTTGACAGCAACGGTATTGTTCATATCTATACACAATGACAAATAAAGCAAACTTGCTAAAAAAGGAACTACACGCTGTTTTCAGGTAACGTTACTGTTGACGTTCAAACACCCCTTGAATTGATGTACAAATGATTGCAACAGGCCTGTGTGTGTGTTTTGATATTTAATTTATTTTTATTTATTATTCATATATTATTTTATTGTCATTACCTGTTTTCATACAGAAGTTTAGTTTGCTAAATATATCACATTTTTTTTAGTTGGATATTGGATGTGAAAAGAAGGAAATGGTTCTTCCATAACATTGCACTTTAGATGTGCGTGAATTTCCCACACCAGGAGTAATTTATATAGTTCTATTATATAGCGATCGATTATCTGTTAAAAAATGTTCTATGTTCTATGCAAAATGTAAAATGTTCTACTAAAGAAAAGATAGAAAATAAAAATGTGTGTGTGCTGTAAAGTGGTTAGAAAAAATGAAATCGGAATCGGCTAAAACCGGTATCGGAATTGGCCTAGAAAATTGTAATCAGTGCATCTCTAAGCGTTATGACTATCTAGTTTCAAATCACTATACTTTTGGACAACCAATACTGTAGTTGGTTGATGGACAGTGTATAGAAAGAGTCATCAGTTAAATAAAATAGATTGCTGTTTTACAAAGAACATGTCTTCCAACAATGTGGGAACAAAAGAAAACTTAACCAAAGATCCATGGGGGATTCATTCAGTTGCCCAGAGATTCGTATCTACAGAGATACTCACATTGGATGCGCACACACCACTTGAAACTCAACCTTGACAAGACCGAGTTGCTTTTCCTTCCAGGGAAGGGCTCTCCCACCCAGGACCTTACTATCACCATTGACAACTCTGTGGCAGTCCCCACCCAGACTGCCAGGAACCTGGGTGTGACACTCGACGACCAACTCTCCCTTACTGCCAACATGCCAATCTTTAAAGTGGTGGTGCACAGCTCAGCAGACAACCTGATCAGTGCACAAATCACTGTGATTCCCCCCAAACAATTTTAATCAAAAGCTCATTAAATATATTTGCTGATGGATTTGCATTGTCATTTGAGGGGCACAACCATCACGAAGAGACTCATATTAAGAGCAATCTTTTTTGTACTGTAATGCCTCTGACATGGTAACCTTTTACAGCTCACCACCCACAGCCTGAAGCCCAAAGCCAGTGATTCAGACTTGTGTTTCATCAGTCACCATGTCTAAAAGCAACATTGTAAGGGGCCCACACTGTCACAGGAAATATTGTGTTAAGGGAGATGAGAGCGAGAGGGCAGGAAATACCACTGTGCCCTTAATGCATTTCTTTGATAAGACAACAAAAAAAGGATAAAAGAAAAAAGAAAAACTCCACAAAAGCATCAATGTCCCCGTAGTACCTGCTTAAAATACAAGAGGAGGAAAATAAGTTGAAAAACGGTGACAAAGAAGAAAATGCATAACCCAGGGTCAGAGGCTGAAGACAGAGGTTGGTCCTCAAAGTCATTAATTGCCTGTGCGGATGGCTGCAGCCTTCAAACACACACCTCCCATTCTTCCTCCACTTGTCCCTCTTGTTCTCACCCCTCCTTCTCTGAACGCAGTTAGCCAAAGGTTTAGCTGGAATCTAAAACTATTACAGCTGCACAGCCTCAGTGAGTAGCCAGACTAAAGAGAAGTGACAACACTGTCTCAGGGGAAGGTTGACAACAGAGGACAAAGGAAGTTACAGAGAGAGTAATAGAGAAGGAGAGAGGGAGAGAGAGAGGAGAGCACGAAAGCAGATGGAATATAGCAAAAAGGGAATTAAAGCAACATGGGATAGAGATCGTAGAAGTGGATACAGCAAAAAAAACATGGACGCAAGGGAAGGAGAATCAGCTACTCAGAGACCCTAAGCAAAAAAGAAGAATGCAAAAGGGATGGTAACTTATTATATTCCTCCACTGTGGTCATACAACATATTTAGACTACTTAACCCCTTCTTTACTTACTAGCCCTGCATGGTAGCAAAGAGCTGATTACCGCCAACGGACTGCAGACTCAACACTTCCACCGTTAGTGCAGCTCTGTTGGGCATTATGGACAGTGTTTATACTGAACACGGATCTCCTCTATGCTTAGAAACGGATCTCAGCTATGTTTGGCAACAGCACATAATTGTTTTCCCTACCACATTATCACTGCAGGCATGTGTATTTAGATAAATACACACGTGGGTTTTTCATTTTGGAATTATGCACTCTGGGGGAAAAAATAAGAAAAAAAACAAAAAAACATGAAAGCATGCATGCATTTACCAGCACTTATAATAATTGTTCTTGTTCTAGTCTGTAACGGGCGCAGGTACACCTATGATATAAGGATGTAGTTTTGGTGTTGACATGCATGTCTGATTACATTTATATGACCATGCCCTGTACACAGTAATTGCAACAAAGATTGATGTAACCCACAAAAAGTCATACATAGCCCCATGATGGATGACTTGAATCCTATCAATCACTCTTGAAAGCTGCGTGAAGGAGGAAGAGGTGTGAGATTGGCAGACAGTTAACCATGAAATTCACTTTTACTGACATTTAGTGGGTTGCAATTTTCCAGAGGGATTGAGTTGAATCCTTTGCACTCACATGTCACATATGTATGGGTGTGTGTGTGTATGGAGGGATGAGAGGGATGAGAGGGCAGAGGGAAGAGTTTTCTTTTAATCCCAGTTTACAAGTATTAATCAAGTACTGACTTCAACTTGGTATAATGACAATTTTTGCCAACACAAATTTGATTGCATAGTATAGGAACGTAAAAAAAAGTGCTGTTTCACATTTACAGTTGACCAATTGAATGATTTGTGAAGTGGAAAAAAAATGCACATTTTGCTCGAAGCACATTATACCTCTGCACTATTTGACTTGGCAAAACGAAACATACTGTACAACTTACACCACTAATGAGTAAAATGTCTCATTGGCTCGTGGCGAAGCTAAAGGCAATAGATACACACTACGCTGTGTCTATAACACGCATTACAAAAGTCCATATCAGTATTCCCTTCTTTGCTTTTAATCCCAATTAGCAATTGCATGTTAATGACTTTTGACAACCACTGCCTGGATCTCGAGGCATCCTCTCTCCTCTGCCAAGATGGTGGGCCATTTGCTGGTGTAGTATATGGAAATGTTTAGTAAATTATATGGATTTTTGTGGATGTTGACTGTGAGGGCTCGAGGGGTTCTGGTTCAGCAGTCAGAGAGAGGGGGAGTGGATAGGGTCAGTGGCAGACTGCAAGTAAACAGGAAATGTATCAGACAGGGAGAAAGAACACACACTACCATGAGTGCAGGCAGTCAGTTTTGGGGTTGGAGAGAGACAGCGAGATGAAGAAAGAGAGGGGGAAAGAGATGATGGTAAAACTACTACTCTCTCACCCAATTCTGGATTCCCTGCAGCAGGAATTAACATTTTATATTCAGCAGAATGTGAGTCGCTCTGGCTCTGCTGAGAGCTCAGTGAACTCTCGTAAACTTGGCAAGCTCTGACTGTAGGCTACTACACTGGCATTTATAATTAGCCGTCCACATCCACATACAGCCTGTGGGAGACGGACTATGTACTTTATTATTATTATTACAGACAATATAATCCATCACTGCTAACTGAACGTTGTGTAATTTTTCTTTCTATAGCAAAAAAATGCTGTGATGTAGGTATGTGTGTATGAAAAAGGAATGTCAATCAGGAATGGTGCAGTAGCCTTACTTCTGTCAAACCACACAATGAATGGTACCCCGAAAGCTTCACAAAGATTTATGCACAATTACAAATTAACATGAACTTTTTCTATAGGTCTATACTTAGCCAAATGGCAACTCAGTAATGAGTCATATTATGACATTTCAAACTATATCACCTGAAATTACAGTGCAAGCAGTAAGTATTTTTTATTGTACTAATTAGCTATACAGATAATATTGTATTGTGCTTTTTTATTGTGCTGTGATGGAATAAACCTTATATTTCAAGCACAATTCTTTACAAATGTGTCTGATAAAACAATAATTTCTCAACGTCAAAATATTATTCCTCACACTTGATAGGTAAACTCTTATATATAGAAACGGCCCTTCAGACCGTTTTCTGCTGTACAGTATACTGTAGCTTCATTATCCCTATGTAGCCATGTTCAGAGTGGTATGTGTTTTGACTGATAGTGAAATGATGTACTTTTGTTTGATTGAAGTAGTTTGTCAATATAAAAATATATGCAATATATAAATAAACAAATATCTCTGCACATTTGTCAATAGGATAACACAATACAGCCCGAGAGCTAATGTCCATTGTGGTCCTTTATAGCAGCAACTTGATAGCAGCATCCATGTGGATGTGTGTGCATGTGGGCATATAGCCTACCGTACACATGCATGCATGAATACATTCCCTCTGTTTGTTGAAGTGGCTAAGGTTGAGTTTGCAGTGGCTTTGTTCTGTTGAGTGCTCTGTATAGGGCAGGAGGCTACAGATGTGATGAAAGAGTGTTCACCCTGACAGCATCCTTGCAGGGAAGGACTCAATGACACGCTCAATATCGCAACAACAATGTCGTTAGGAACAAACAAGTCCTGCCTTCTCCATCATTGATGGGGAAGATAATTGTCGCCCAATTTGCATAAGAAATGTTGTCGGACCGATTGGGGTCTTGAGCAAATAAGCATGTACATAATACCACTGATGCGTAATTAAAGGTGAAGAGATACTGATAATTAACCAATGACCCTGTAAATGTCAATCAAAATGTTATCTTCTGATCAGAGGGCAAAGGGAACGGAAGTAGAACCGAGTAGTGAGAGGAACACAGACTGCATCCCTGCACTCTCTTACGTGTTTTACACGAGTCCCATATTTAATGGTTCATATTATCATTACTGAGCAAGTAAATATATCAGGGTCTTCAGGGTCTAGTGACTTTCAATAATAGACTCAAAATTCCTAATGAGTTGGAATAATAACCTTTGGAATGCATATTTTTTGTGTCACCACAAAGTAATGCAATTGCAATCCATTATCGCCCATCAGGTCTTGGGGTTTAAAAGTGAACAGAGGTTTGATCAAATTACCCGTTAAAAAAAAGACAACCCCCCAGGTTTTAACTCTGTTCAATTTCATGAACTCGCCTTAATTGATTCAGGACTGCCTCTCTCCAGCTGGCGTCAATCCATCACCAGTGGTGCCCATGTGGAATCTAATATAGCCACCAGTTAGGCAGACTGCATACCTGCTTCTGCTTGCTCTCCCCCCCCCTCCCCATGTCATTCCCTGTTTGAAAGACAGATTATATTGGTCTCCTCTCAACACACAAAACCCACCCCTCCTCAGCCGTATCATAACAAGCTGTAAATGAACTCAAATACTGCCATCAACTGAAGATCAAACTGGCAATGGACAGGAGCATGTTCTCTTTCACTTTTTTTTCCTCCCATGGGCGAGTAGTTGAATTTACTGTTTTAATAAAACTACCATAACTCTTCCTCCTCTATATCAACCAGCCACATATTTATGGTACCATGAATTATGTCACCAAACATTGTGCCAGTAAGGCCAGAGTTATGGGGACATCATCACGCATCACCATAGATGTATCAGCGTGATGAAAGATTACCACACAAGGCTTTGCTGTATGGCTCTGCCACTTGGATTAACTGTCAGAAGGGCTTCCAGTACAGAGCAGAGAGAGCAGGAAGATATTTCTGCTTATTGCTGTTTGTACTACAGTAGAGTCAGACATCAGTCATTTCCCTTCTCAGCCTCCCAGAGACAGCAACAGGTCCTCGATCACAATAAATGCCTATAGCAGGGTGTTTTCACAATGGCTCATTTGAAAAGTCAACTGCCTTCTGTTTCTTGTCTGCCCAAACGGGCCCTTAAAATGAAAGCAAGTCAAGCAGAATAGCATTGTTTCTGATTAAGTCACTGTCAAAATGTAAGACATTAGGAGTCCAAAGAGAAATATATTATTTTATTGGAGGGATTTCAATAGCAGTATTTCTGATACATTGAGATCCCAGAGGCGGGGGAGCTCTCCATAGATCCTCTCTGATGTCAGTGTTTTTGACATCCAGAATAGCATAAAAATGAGAGCTATCTATTTACATTGTATCTCATGGCAAAGCCTGTCCTGGTGCCTTCAGTAAAATCAACTATTGTAGCCTTTCTAAAGGGTATTGTCAGTAATGTATAAAATAAAGATAATTTAATTTGTGGAAACTACCCATGAGGGACACACAAAGCCATCTTAGGGTCCCAAGCACAATTTGATCTTTCCTCACCCTTTTTAAAACATAAAAACTGAATTGCTGCCACATAGTGCTCTTAAAACAAGTGACACCTCTTCCATACAGGAGATCTGTGTGGTGCCTTAATCAGCTGTTATAGTGCGAAGGGAAACATGAAACACAAGCCCTCACTTGGACTCGAATTAGGGACTTAAACACTTAGTGATCACACCTGCCTTTGTTAGTCTTATAGAGGTTTCTGATGGAGTGGAATAAATGGCAGAACGACATTAATGCTTTGTCTATTTTTTTCGGCAATGTGCAATATGCAAAACTCCAAATCGGCAATATTTCACCTTTTTAAATTTTTAAATGCTGAAATTGAAAATGTGCATTAAAAAGGGGTTATGGAAACCTCTGTCTTGTTCTCCCTTGTAAAATAGTTGTCTTGCTCTTTAAGACTAGTCCGGTAGTTGGTTCCATAATGGTTCAATAACAAATGCATTCTTTCTAGAAATGCCTGCGTGAAACACTGAAGATACCACTCATTTACTTAAGACCACATCTACTAACTCGGCTGTATGCTGGTGGTGCTTAGTGTTGTCACCTGACCATACTGAACATTTGTCTCATCGTCGTTGGTACTGAAGAGTGCTGTTGTTCGGCGATTTGGTACCACAAAGCACTCGATGCTCATCGCAAGGCAGCCTGCAGATACTGTGCCTGCAGGCTGTTTTCTAAATTAGTCTACAGTACACTTGTGGATTTCACAAGCGTGATTGTGAAGTTCGCTTTAACATTTTTACAATGTACTTTTATTTGTCCAAAAGAGTCAGTAAAGTTAACTAATACTAAAAATCATTAATGTCATTTTTTGAGTAGAGAAATTCTACAGTATGCTCTGAATGTAATGCCATAAATATAATCAAGCTGTACATGCAGAAGACGACACACCACATGAACTGCCCACGATGTCCTGAATCTCCCTCTAAGCTGTTTGACATACAGATGATCTGCAGCTACACGGCCAACAGAATGACCAGACAGATAGACAGATAGACTCCCTCCATCATGCTAAACATGTCAATCAGAGCTTTGTGACAGAACACTCATCTCGCCAAGGAGATTATATGTCATCAGAGGATGGAGGAACTTGCAAATCCCACTTTCCTCTCACTGCTTCTGTTGAGGGCTGGAGGAGTAGCCTATCTCCTCCTCGGTGATTAAAGTGGGAGATTGAGTGTGTTTGCGCAGCACACAAAGAGGCTCATTACAATGCACTAGCATGTTGTTGGAAATAGCCTTGGCCAGGAGCTGTAATCCAGAATGTGCTTAATGAGGGGCCACCCAGCCTCTTCATGGGCCCAAGGAGTCAGTCAGATCTGGAGGAGAGATAGAGAAACAGCTCTCAACACATCAATCTTCACAGTGATTGAAAAATTATAATAATAGAGCGCGCCGCTGATATTTCGGCCTCTCTGTCTCACGATGCCTTTGCTGTAATGAGGTTCATGTCAGATGATTGTTCAAGGGAGAAAATGAGAAAGTATGGAGAGTGTTACAGGATTGTGCTAGCAACTGATAAACAAAGACAATGCAGGAGAATTCCTGACAAGATGTTATGGTGATTAATAGAATATAGAAGAGACAATTGGAATCATTACTTCTGTGTCAAGCACTGAAGATAGGGTGGCTTATTTATCTGTGCTGAAAACACTATGCAATATGTCTGTAAAAGTAAACTTTTATTTTAAAAGTTCACTTTTCTTTTCAAAAGAAATCATGAAAAGTGCCAATCTCGTTTGCTACACTAGAATCCACTGCAATACATAAGACTCATGGCATCACTACTACAAACCAAATTCCATCAACAGTGGCGGTGACAGTAATGCAAAAGCTCCAAACAAATAGTAGTTGAAAGTGTAAGAGAAAGTCACAATCCTAATGGAAGCAAAAAGCCATTCAACACTTTCTTTTCAAGAGCTTCTTTTAGGAATGGTACAGTGCATGTTTTTATGTACCTTGAGACAGGAAGTGTGTTGTCAATCCAACTGCCATGGCCCTGAATTTGTAAAAACTTTAAAAATCTACCAAAATCTAGCTTACTTGTTGCCAGAGGTGTGGACTCGAGTCATGTGACTTGGACTTGAGTCAGACTCGAGTCATGAATTTGATGACTTCAGACTCGACTCGACAAAATGTACAAAGACTTGCAACTCGACTTGGACTTTAACATCAATGACTCGTGACTTCACTTGGACTTGCGCCTTTTGACTCGAGAAGACTTGCTACTTCCCATGAAAACTGGGGAAGAAAATGTTCACACGGCCGCGCCGCTCTCAGTTTATCTGCATCTGTGAAAAAAATGTGCACCACCTGTATGCATGCAGAGAGCATGCGTGCTGCCTGCCAATCACTGTAGTCCCACGTTGTTTTGATTCGACAGCATCTAAGCAGGCACATTGCAAGACAACCAATGAAGCACAAGCAACAACGCGCCAGTTGGCAAAATGATACCGAAGATAGTTTCGTTTGGCTATAAAAATTACGAGGTAGTCGACAAAAAAAGAGTTGCAATTTGCAAAACATGCGGGCCCTTATTTGATTAATGTCATTGTACAAAAAGAGGTTTATATAAATACAAATCTTACAGACATACATGATTTGTATAAATTTTATTTCTGTGGTAAGAGGACTTGAAATGACTCGAAACTAAAATGGTAGGACTTTGGACTCTACTTGAGACTTGTTGGCTTTGACTTGTGACTCGACTCAGGACTTGCCTCATCTTTGACTCGACTTGACTCGGGACTCGAGGGCAAAGACTTGAGACTTACTTGTGACTTGCATAACAATGACTTTGTCCCACCTCTGCTTGTTGCTACTGCTTCCTTATTCTATGGCATGTTAACATTACTTTGATAAGTACAACCCAACTCACTGGCCAAGCCCATTGGGCATTTGCCCACATCCAATACTCAGCATGCCACAAATCATTTGCTCAAAATATTGATAAGTAAATAGGGAATTAAGGCATGCATATGGGCTGTGTCTTTCTAAAACAAGAATCATTGCATTAATTGTTAGGTTTGCAACTAAGTAGTGACAATCTTTTGTAGCTTAACTTTGCTGAAAATAATGGCCACAGTATTGTAGTTGTATTATGCATTTAACAAGTTCTATTAAGGTGGTGAGGCCACATTGCTGATTATTTGTTAACTTTAATTTGTACATTATGTAGGCCAACTTAATTTAAGTACTCAAACCTGGTATCATAATTTGATTTGTTTATATATTACTTAGGTGTTATGCACCCAAAAATCAATAGCATTTGTTAAGTGAAATGACTTATTTCAGGTCACATAACAAAATCAATCACTTTATACAACATTGAATTGTTATTAATTGTCATTCAAATAGTGCTTTTGCAGAATAACTGTAATGGATAAGCAAAATAATATTGTCAGAAAACAAAACAGGTCTCATTTGAAGATGTTCCACGTACAAGTGAGTCCCAAGCCTCCAATGTTATGAGACTGTCCATGAAACAATAGCCTGATACATAATTGAGAGAAAATTAGTTTTTTTCCCCCTCCCTTGTTTTCTTGATACATCTCCCCACATGAGGGCCTGCATACATATCTCTCAATCCTCATTTTTGGGGGGTCTTTTCAATTAATTTACTTAATGTTTTCATCCCCTGGCTTTTATCTAGTCTAAAGGAACTGCCTCCTTGTTGCCAGGAGACCAGTTGTATTATCACAGTCATTCATCCTTGCTGCGCTCTCCAGGGTCAGTATGTGACTAGAGTACTGTGCACGAAGCTTGTTGTGCAGTGACATACAGCTTGTCCTTTTCAAGTCCCAAATTAGCCAACCAATGACTCGAAACAACAAATAGTTTTAACAACTAAACAGGAAAAAGTCAGTGTGAAAGACATTTGCAGCTTAGTTCCAAAGAGATAAATAAATAGTAATGGCGTATTCTAACATCAGTAAATCATTGTCATATTCATTTTGAAACAACAGTACCATGAATAACAAAACCATCAATTAGGAAATTGGCAGTGTTTGCTTGCCTCCACTCTACATTTTACAGGGCTGGATTTTTGTGGTGATTTTTTGGCATGAATCAAATAAATCACACATAAATCTAAGCCTCCCAATCTCCCTGTTCGCTCTAAGCTTTCATATTTCTGTGCAATGGCAGATAAGTTTAATAAATTAAAGAAAATTAAAAGAAAATGACTTCCAACATGTGTATCCTCTCCTGTTAAACAAGAGAGACGAAGATCATAAGGGCAGAAACACGCTGGCCCTGTGTATCTCCTCTGCAGATGTGGATGCACTATTCAAATCTATAGGTACATATTTTTCCATTTGTGACTTTATGCTTTGATGCAAAGATCCTCGTATTGCCTTTGCACAGTGCTGATGAAATGATAGATAGATAGATAGATAGATAGATAGATAGATAGATAGATAGATACTTTATTCATCCCGAGGGAAATTTTAGGCATCCAGTAGCTTAGACAACCATAACACAACACATACACACATATATCTCACATACATAAAAATCACTCACTCAGAAATTTAAAGCGTTAAAGGTGCTAAGGTAGACTGTGTGCAATGGTGGTAGTGCAAAAGAGAACAGTGTAGGGATTGATCAGTGCAATAGCTTATTATTAAATATTAACTATGACTATAAAAAGACAAGAATGTAAACCTAATAGAATTAGAATTGCTTGACAGAAAATAAATAATATACGTTAATAACAATATATAACAGGGAATAAGTTATAAGATGTATATGTTATGACCAGAGTCCAGATTGTGTAGGAGGGCTAATATAGCCTATAAGACAGTCAGGTGTACAGCAGACAGAGATATAATGGTGGTAGGGGCTGACAGAGACAGGCTCATGCTCAAAAGTCCATTTCTCCCCTCCCCCTTTGTGTGGTATTGAAGAGTTGGATGGCCCTGGGGACAAAGGACCTCCTCAACCTGTCTGTTGAGCATGACAGTGACAGAAGTCTGCCACTGAACATGCTCCTCTGTTTATAGAACGTGCTGTCTAGTGGGTGGCGGTCATTGTCCATGATCGCCAGCATCCTACTCATGGTCCGTTTCTCTGCAGTTGTTGTGAGTGACTCCAGCTCAATGCCAACAACAGAGCCAGCTGTTGCAAATGTTGGAAGTTACATGATCAAACAAGTTGTTGTGTGTTTAGTGATCTTCTTTTAATTTGACATTTACATTCTGTGAAATAGTGTGACATGGAAATTTGTCTGTAAAAAACAAAACAACAAAAAGATAATAAACACTGTGCAAACCTTGGCATTCCCATTGGTTTCTAGTGTTGTTTCCTTTGGGTGCTGCTGTGGTTTATAGGAGGAGGGATTGAGTATAGCTCATGCTGACAATCAGTCATCAACAATCAGCTGTGTGTGCAGTTGGCACATCCACAAAGAGCGATGTTTCAAATTTTGAGAGACACTCACGAGGCCTGCACACATGGTGTAATTATGCCACTGCGAACGTGCAAGCTCATGCCAACAGCTGCGAGCGGCATGTAGGGGCCTTAAGCCACACAGCTCTGAGGACATATGGTCTCCTTGTTGACACACTCTCTGACATTAGGTGCACATTTAGTATTCCTTTTACATTAGTAATGGGCTACAAATGTATCTCAAGTAATTTGACAGTATTGTTAAAAATACTCCTATAGTGCATGTATAGGTCCCTGCGGGATAAATAAAGGCATGTCTTGACATAGCGGACCTGTTCATTTTCCTGACTGACTCCATTAAAATCATAATTTATGTCATGGTATTTGAGGTTACCTGTGTTTTCTCTATATGTAACTCTATATTTTCATCAGATTTTATGTGTGTTTTGAACATCACCATCATCATTTATGATAATTTTGACATTAATAATGAAAACATTATCTAGTAAATTGATTGGTGGTGAGTGGATGTAGCAAAACGTTACCAGGGTTAACAAAGCAATGCCTTTTTCAGTTTAAATGAGCACACCGGTGAATAGAGGGGTTGGCATTAAGGGGGTAAGTGAGCATCTACAAAGCGTACCTCCTATGTAACACCACTGCAATATAAAGCTTATTATTATTGTAGCTCTATCAATTGTATGAGCCATAGTTAATTTGTGTTCTTTTGAACTGCATTATATTCAAAGTTTGTTTCTAATGTTTTGCCCATTGCATTTGCATACTTACACGACTGAATATGAGCAACAAAGCTCATTATAATTAAGGAAAAAACTGATGATTTTTAAATTGTTTCTTACTTGACCCAGACACAGAGGACTGTGTCTAGATTTCAGCTAAACTATAATTTATTTAAAATAGGATTAGTCAACAGCATCTTACTGATAATTCCCAGCTCATGCTAAATTAATTACTTTACCGATGCTTGTGGGAAGCAGCATAATGTGAAATCTTTTTCTACATTATAAATATGCGAAAGTTTGAATATTTGTTAGAATGTTTGTTGCCAAACACAGTAAATCTAAAAAATGCTGTAATATAGAATAACATCCCATCAACCAGAATCTTCATCCCGTATGATCTCTTTGGAGACCCATTTCACAGTACAACAGAGTGCTTTTCAGAAATTGACTGAAATTAGCTCTGTGCCACAGAACCATAAAAACACAGAGAGGGAGGGAGGGAGAGATGGAGTGGCTGATGGCTGAATGCCAGGTGAAGCTCTCCTGAGAGGACCATGGGCACCGTGGCAGAGAGATCCAGCCAAAGAGCTTTGTTGTTATAAATCAGTTCACATCCCTATTTTTACTCATCTATAAATCTCATTGGGGAAAAAAGCATTGGAGCCACAGAGCCATGGAGGCTTCGCGTAGGCAGGAAATTAGTAGTTACTTCCCAGTGCTGCATTGGTTGAACATGCTCTAATGACCATTATTTATTTTATGCTGTCGTCCTGGTCCCAGATTCTCATCTGTAGCAGATCTGTCTAACAAAATGAGATGATCGTTAGGGAAGGGAGAAAGAAAGAGAAAGAAAAACAGAGGGAGAGAGATGGGAGGCAATTACCATGCTTTGTTAATTGCACTTATTTGCACTTATCATGGCAATTACAGGCCCCTGTGAATACAAATACAACAATGGTGATACTGAATGCCGGAGGTAAATTCCTTGGGTGCTGTTGTGGTTAAAAGCTGGATTTGGCAGTATTTCATATACCAGGGGTACTAATGCAATTATTCAAAGGATTTAATCTTGGCTATACCTTGTATGTCATAGTGCAATGAATTCCAGCTCTGCAGCAGATGATCCATCAGCACACCATAAAGAAATCCATTTACATTATAAAGCAAAAGCTTCTCTCCCAGTTTATGAGAACAGTAGTAAACTAGTGATGTATTGTCAGCGTATAAGTGGTCAGTCATCTACACAGACTATTATTAGAAGTAATATGAGCATAGCTCAAAGCATTTTAGACTGAAAATCACAGGCAATAGTTAGTCGACTTTAAAATATTCAGACAGATAGACATTGACCGAGGTCATACATCTCCCCAGCAAGATGTACGTGCCTCATGACACTAAGATATGTGTATTAATAGGGGCATTTTAAGTTAATGAAATGATATGGAGGATACTGGCTAATGAACCACACAGTTTATGGTAATGATTGGTACTTGTCCATAATTTAACCAACCCTTCCGCTTTGACAAGCATATAATTGATTGCCTGTGCTGAATCTAAGAGGTCCACTCTGTCTGAGTCAGAGTCTGTTTCCAGACATCATCTCAATTCTGAATTATTCAGAGGAACGTCTTTACATTACATAACATTGATTAGAGTTCATTATGTTATTTTAAACTTTTTACTAGCATCTACTTTTTTCTCTCTGGACATGGTCAAGCCTAATGATCTGTTTATCTATTTTATCAGTGCATGGAGAGAATCATCTCACTCACACTCGCAGCTGGCTTTAATAAAAATGAATGATGTACAAACACTGATAATTAATTGTGTGGCATATCCGCTTTCCAGCTACTACCGCACCAGCTAACCCAGCAAAGGGCAAATATTGTATGCTGGTTGTCTGTATAATGAAAATGCCTTGTTGGATTTACACTGGATTAAGGAGTTGAAGCTCCATGAGCAAGGATTGTTTTGATCCAGCGCAAAAGGTCGTTCATACTAAGAATTAATAAATTATCAAATAAAAACCTTTTCTATTGAACCACGTTTTCCCACAGCTTCAATAAAGTAAACATAGATTAATCAAACTTATTTGTTTTATAAAAGGGATGGTTTATACATTTTGTTTGTATTCTTATAAATTGAAAGCTTCCACTATGACTTATAAGTTAAGCAATATGGGATAGTTTATGGGACCAAAGCAAAGTGCCATTATGTTTGTTTTGAATAAATTAACAAACCAAACACCAACTCTGTTGCTCTATAAGGCAGTGGCAACGGCAGCCATAATCCTGTACACCCCATGCATAAATTAGTTTTTTAATGATTTTGTACAATTGGGAGTTCTGGATTAGCAGAGCCAGTCTATCATCTCCCATCTCTCTGCCAGCGCTGTTTTCTGTGAGACATGCGACACATCTGTAAGTTTTCTCGCCACTAGTCTCACATTGCCAGACCTTCCTCCACAGCGCTGCAGAAGGTCTAGCTAGTCCACACAACATTCCGGGATAGGAGACAAACATGCTCTGGTTTATTGGCATTTCTTTAAACTAATCATAATCATCTTGGGCGGCGCTAAGCGGTACCTCTGCAAAATAGTCTCGGAAGGAACTTGTTTTGGTGGAACATTCGCACGTAGGAAGACGAGCTCTGGAATTAAAATGGCTGAGAGAAGAGAATTTTACTCAAAAAAAAAGATTAATATAATTTGATTGTTGGTTCTAGCCCAAAAGGATGTTTCCTGAATCGTCCGTTTAGAATGCCAACACAAAAAAGGCCTAAGGTAATGGACATCCGGCGGAACCTCCAGCGGCACCGGAACAATCCTGTAAATGAAACATCAGCTATATAGACTATCTCTGCACTGTTTGGAGTGCTTTAATAAACCGGTTAATGTGAGAACTTTACTCTTGTCTCTGACTCCAAAGTGGAACATTACTTACATTAAGCATGTGTTGCCTATATATAACTGAATAAATGGATTGCCAATGCCAGAATTATGCAGCACACATGACATCAGTCTGTTGTGCACTAAAACACGCAACTAGCAGACGTATCTGAATGGTAAGTGTAGTTAGCATCTTTTTATTGTTTATGTTGTTTGTTAGCTTGATAGCTTGTGACTGGCAGTGGCTGTGCACAGACATCTCCGCCTTTAGCAGAGTAGAGGAATGTGTAGGGCTGGTCCGAATACCATTTTTTGAGCTTCGAAGCTTCGGTAGTAATGAGCATCGAATATTCAAAGCTTCGGAGAGAGGGGGCTGGACATATTATTATCTCTAATAAAGGCAGGAATCTCTATGTGTCTGTCAGTTTGTTTGCATTTTGATTATTTTGAAAACCTTTCATCCGAACGACTTCACAAGGGAGTGCAGTGTCGTATTTGGTGCAATATAGATAGACAGGCCAGACGCGTTCAGAATTAATAAACTTTTAATAAACTACAGAACAGCGCGAGCAGGAAGCGGCGCACCTCACGCGAGCAGGGCTTATATGCCCCGAGAACGGAGACTTCACTAATGATATAAAACACATGTTGACGGCTGCGAACGCGATACCTGGGGATGTACCTATATAGACAAATTATTATTAGGCTGGGCTACAGTAGGCTACGTTTTCACTGTTCGTCATTAACTGCCGTAGCCTATTCGCAAGTCACGTTATTTTCCATGAAAATTAAGTGCACATTTTTATCATGTGTAAATGGCGGATAAAAGCAGCTCGTTCTACTTACAGAACTCAGGTGATTTCTCAAGCTTGATGTGCTGTTGTGGTAGGCCAGTTTCAAATTGCATATTTGACACTCTGCCTTTGTCTTGTCCTCACTTAATTTAAAGTTATCCCACACAGATGAAGTCTTCGGCATTTTTGTCTTCTTTTCGCTGAATCGTGACAGTAATGACGTTGAACTCATGGGCGTTTTAACTGGGGCATGTGACGTGACGTCCCAGTAAAATCTCAAAGTCTCCTATATTTCGCAGTAGATTAATTTAGATTGATAATAACGGGTAAAAAGGATAATACATTTTGTTTCTATTATTTTATTTTCCACAATGTCAAAGCAACGCAGCTTAACCCAAAATACAAGCTCAGGCTTGCACTTCTGTCCATGCAAACTGCGCTGTTCTGCGCTCTAGCCAGAGAATACTCCCATTGCAGGAACACTTTAGTAGTCCAAGAAGAAGCAAATATATTTATTAAGTATAACGAGGTTGGGTTGTCCATCCTATTAAAATGGCTAGGCTATATAAGAAAATTGTAAAAGAGAGTATTATATTTCGAACATATTCAAGCGCGAATGAGAACCGTTTGGAGGGGATGCCAGGTTGTGCAAAAAAAAAAATAAATAAAAAATTTCAAATCGAATACCAACCCACCAAACGAATATTCGAATATTTGGGTCCAGCCCTAGGAATGTGAAAACTGATACAAGTCAGCATAGGCGTAATTTACAGGGGGGATGGGGGGTTTTAACCCCCCCAATAATCAAAAAGTGGCCAGTTTAACCTCCTCAAAAATCTTATCATAATTATGAATTTAAAATATTAACTGTTATAAAAGATGATAAGTGGTTTCTTTTTACTGTACCCGTGCCCCGACGACTAGCGTTATAAGCTAATTAGCGCTTTGTACTAAAACTGGTCACATACGATTAAGCATAAAAACAAATCCCAGAGAACAGTCGACTCGGTACACGTGTTATTAACCCCTAGGTTCATTTTGCACCGGATTTGCCCTTTAATGAATAACAATGGGGGCTCTGAATATAGCATTAAGTTTGAAGGATAGTATTGCTAATAGTTTGCATTTTAAAACACTTTAACATTTACATGTAGTCATGTATTAAATATATAATAGTTTAATGTAATTATTGTGTTCTTTCTAATAATAGTGTGTTTTAATCATCCTTTGTATTTTACCATAGGCCTATATCTGTATAATCCATAATAATTAACCACTGAACATGTATGTAGTAAGGGTTAGCCTCCATTCTTGTTAAGCCACATTTGATAAACATTACCACTGGACTTGTAGCAGGTGTTTTTAATCTTTTTTACACTATCCCAATAGATAAACTCCAGAGACAAATGAGTAATATAATTGAGACAGAGCTAATGGTACTCGATCACAATATACTTAGAAAATGTTAATGATTTGTTTAGATATGTTTTACAGATGATTTTAAAGTCTGATCTTATGTGGGGTCAGTTTGCACAGGTTTTCCCCAACTCCCTGTATGAGCAACTACTGTTTTCTCCTCTTTTTTCATCTCAGACTGCTAACCCTCAAGCTTTGTCAGGCTCTATAAACACAGTAAATCAACCAATGTCACAATAGCATTGGACAAAGATTTACAATGCACATTTGATCCAATAACCTCCCCTCTTAAGGAACCACAAAATTCAATTTCTACAAATATGACTTAAAATCCCTGAGCAGAAAAGCTTGTCAATCGAAAGCCAAAAAAACAGGAGTTGGCAGCACTTGTTCTTGGTTGAAGCCAAGGCACAAATACAAAAAAAATGTATATGTCCTAGCAACTGCTATTTATCAGTAATTTTTGAGTGTGTAGTGTTTGATTGAGATGCCTTAGATGCAGACAACTGAATGAATGAATGCCAAATGTCAGATATAAATGTTCACTATCCAGTTTTTTTAAACAGCTATGCACTAAAACACAAACCCTTCCACACTCATGGAAATGACACTGGACCTCTTTGATGTACATATCTGCAATGACGTCCTCATTATTCTTCATACAAAAAGAGAATAGATCAAAAAGTAGAGAAGAGAGGGGGATCAAGGGACACATGAGACTGAGTAATAACCTTGCCAATGGCATTAATTGTCTGTGTGTGTGTGTGTGTGTGTGTGTGTGTGTGTGTGTGTGTGTGTGTGTGTGTGTGTGTGTGTGTGCGTGAGTGAGTGAGTGAGTGAGTGAGTGAGTGAGTGAGTGAGTGGAAGAAAGAAAGAAAGGAGAAAAAGAAAAGAGGAAGAAAGAAAGACTTGGTTGTGCGTGTGTATGCAAGTATGTATATGTGTGGCCGTTGCAGTCAAGTTTAGCTAACAAAAGGTGACTGTGAGCCGGGTAGAGGGCACCGTGAGGTCCTGGTCGATTCAGCAGCCATTGCCATTAAGTTTAGACAATAAAAAGGTCACTGTGAGCCGCTTAAGCCCCCGTTGCAGTTGAGTTAGGCTGACAAACATAACCGACATGCGGTGAGGAGAGTTAAGTTTATGCACCAAAACGAGTAGTTAAAAAAAAAAAGAGATTGTGGCCCCCTTAAGTAGTATTCCCGGGACACAAACATGCGTTTACTGGGTGAAAGTCTTTTGGTTTCTCCGGGATGCGAACTCAGCTCCCCCGCTTAAAAGCCCTGTTTTTTTTTTTTTAAAGACCTCGTCTGTACTTTACGCAGACCAGAGCGGTCTTATACAGCAGCCCTCAACGTGGTGCATACGGCAACAAATACGTGGATGTGTACGTACTACAGTGCTTTACTCTTCGTAGCTATGTACGAATGGTTCATGAGAGTTGGGGCAGGCAGTTGGTTGTGGTTGTGGGCAGGGACCGGCCAGCTGAGACAGCTTGTAGACATCACAGCGTCTGCCTGGCCCCATACACACACACACACACACACACACACACACACACACACACACACACACACACACACACACACACACACACACACACACACACACACACACACACACACACACACACACACACACACAATTCCATGTGGAGAGGAGCTGTAACCTTCTCACCATGGGGTCTTGCCTGTTGCCTTCACATCACTTAGCAAACTGCTTGAACTCTTTTGTAAAAGTAATTAAATTTGTCAAGGGTGTAGGAGGAACAGAGCAGCCATTTAGAGGAAACTTCAGTGGTAAACATGCCAGACTCTGAGCTTGTGTGGCCTGCATTAAATAAACATCAAAGCAAATAAAAAAAAAATAAAAAAAAATCTTTTGCAGAAAAACCTCAATTTGCAAAATGGAAAACTACTAAAGAAAATCGTTTAAAATAGAATGTTAAAAAAAAGTTGTGTTTCATCTTTGTGCTGTATAAACATTTCTTGTCACAAAGCCTCCTTTGCAATATTGAAAATGTAAGATGGTAATTTTATTATTTCCACATCATAATTTCATAACTTTAAGTAAGTAGAACCCACTATATCGTTGTAAATATTACATGAGCCAGGTCATTGAGAAAGTAATTGGCTTGGATACTGGTCCACTGTCTCTGCTGAGATTTATAATGTTGCCTTACTGTACAAGACAGAGAGGGTAATCACTGAGACAGTTTATCCTAAAGCTCCATCTGTCTCTCACCGTCCGACATTGGGCGAGGGGTGCAATTGTTTTAGGGCAAAACAGGTGTCAACCTAAATCAAGTTGGAATGCTTCATGGATAAAAAGGCCGAACGGGAAACAAAATGGAAGATTCACTCTATTGAAATTAGATCCAGCAAGAATCTAATGCTTCATTTCGCATGCATTTTGTTGTATTTCCTTTTCATCTTTTTCCAATTCATCTTTCTCTCTCACCAAGTCTCCCTCACTTGCTCTCTCCAGGTTTTAGCTGAAATTAAATTGATTTGCATAATGAAAGGGGATACAATTTACTTTACAAAAGTAAAATAGAAATAAAAAAGGACTTTCCTCCGAGGGCGGATGGGGTATGAGCCACAAGAGGAAGGGAGAGGTGAAAAAAGAAACAATAAAATGCAATTATACAGCTTCAATAAACCCATAATTCCAGCACGTACAAAAATACCCAGATAGGCGGTTCACATTATTTCATTCGACAAAGCTATAAAGACTCATTCAAAGCCGCAGCGAGCCTTACAACACCACAAATTCGCTAAATGCTGGTGTTAAAAAAAAAGGAAATTAGAATGTCGCTAACCCTTGTGACAGCCTCCACTTTCTACGTAGGTGCTATTACTAATTACATTTCTATTATGATGGTAATGCTTGGCAACCTTTAACAAAGAATCTCATCTAATTATTCTGTCATTTGTTATATGTCTGTTCTGGGTACCATTGTGAGGTGTGGGATAAAATAAATATAACAGAGATGAGAGAAATTGGACGAAAGTCAAAATGTTCATTAGTAAATTCAGTTTAGGTAAATTAGTTTTGATTTAAAATATATATTTAGAATTTGTTCACATACTATTTTTCATTTATGGAAGGACCGGTATAAGCCCAAAAAAGGCATTATACTGTACGTTGCAGATGCATTCATATCAAATCAGTGAACTTGATGAACTTTGTTCTTGGATCATACTCTAATACTACATAAACATATCAGACTTTCAATTTGTTTCTCTATAGTGCCAGATAAATCCACTTCAACTCAACTGAAGGAGAACAGACTTTAAAGCAGGGGTCACCAACGCAGTGCCCGCGGGCACCAGGTAGCCCCCAAGGACCACATGAGTAGCCTTCAGGCCTGTTCTAAAAATGAAAATTGAATATTGATATTATCTGTTTCCTACCTTGTTAAGTCATTGTTGATAATTATTGATAATGAGAAATCATTAATGTGATCAGTGTCTTCACATAGATGACTATCATTAATCATTAATAATCATATATAACTAAAGGCAAACTGAGCAAATTTGTTATTTCAGAAGAGTGTATCAAACTGGTAGCCCTTCGTATGACTCAGTACCCATGAAGTAGCTCTCAGCTTCAAAAAGGTTGGTGACCCCTGCTTTAAAGCGTCTCAAAGAATTGATATCTATAGACTTGCTGCAGTTTCTCTCCACCAGGCCCTCTCCTCTCTGCTGCCGTGCAGTTAATAATGTATGAAGGCTAAGTCTTCATGTCTGCTTCCTCTCTTCATTGAAATGTCAGGTGAATAAAAAGGAGTAGGAGGTGTGATAACAAATCCTTACAGCATAGCATGCCATTTTAAGCAGCAATGCAAGCTTCGTATCTAAAGTACACGCAGGCATGCACACAAACATACCTGCACATTTTCCTGAGCTGTTATTCTTTAAAGCCCCTGAAAACTTGCTTTTACATCTTAGTATTTCACTATTTATAGGTAAATATTCATAAACAAATCCAGGGAGAACATGCAACTCAACACAGAAATGCCCCCAACTGGCCAGCTGTACTATTTATTTTCATTAAACAGGATCGCTTCCTTTTCTAATTAAAGGATGTATTTATTGTTAAGCCACTGGAATGACTATAGCTCTACCTAAATTTGGTCCCTTATTAATGCAGGCACATGTGATTTTTAATCAAAGAGGGGGGCTAAGGCCGGCCATGGCTCTCTTAAGTCTATTGTTGAAGTAGCCTCTTCAGAGTCTCAAGCCCTTTTATTGAGATGACCTTATGAGATCTACTGTTCACGAATAGCAATGAATCGTAACAGCATCAATGACATTTCTATTACCAAAGCCACAACAAATTTTTGACAACACAATGCTTATTCATGTGAGACACAAAAGTGTGTCACATACCCTGTATATTACTTTTCCTTTATCTTCACAGCATCTGTTGTACCAAATGCTGTTTAATGGCCTATTTTAGCACGAGTGTGAAAACAAATAGCTGGCAAGCATATTAAACTGGCACAACAAGCCTGTTATCCCTGCTCAGTTACCATTTACTGGAGTTTATCTAGCATTGCTATTTTATATTGAATGCCACTTCAAGTGATTGGTCATTGTTGTTTTGTAGCACATGTCTGTAGGGCCACTACAAAAATGTCTATATTATATATATTATATCTATATTTTACCCCAGAAATTTCAAATTTTTTTTTTTTTGTGGAGAAACACAGTAAGACAGCGCTACCCTTGCCCTTGACGAGTTTGGTACTTTGTCAACCCTGAGCTGATTTACGGTCTCCATTTAGAAGACAATTGATCCAGCCGGGGCAAGAAATTGTAGAGGATGGTGGGAGAACACCTCAGCATGGAGTGATATATGCTCTATCTGTGTCTTCCTACCATTACATTAGAGACTCATAAGGTATGGCTTTAGGCATGGGATACTCAGTCTACCTCCCTGTGGGAAAAGAGACGAATGCTTCTACATCTCCCAGTAGAGAGATCAACTACCTGGACACCCATTAATTCACCCATAAATTTTAAATGTGAACATCACTGATGAAGTGCTGCATGTTCAATAAAACAACTTTTGACATGTAGGTATGGACCTATGTGTCTCATTGGATAAGTCTTTGCAAAGTGCTGGTTACACTAAATGGCTGGATGAGATTATATTAGTATGCACATCGTGTTGAAGGGACTGGATCCGAATCTGCAGACTCGTTCCTGCTGCATGGGGCTTGAAGGGCAAATAAAAGTAGCCTTTTGTTGTGAGGGCATGATGACATCAAACAAAGTCTTTAGCCTTTTCTGAATGTGGCATTTTATTTCATTGTATTTTTGAAATGTTGATGCCAAGGGGTCTCCTGGTAGGTGCCAAGGGGTCTCCTGGTAGGTGACAAGAGAATGTTTTGAAAGCATTTATGGTAGATGTGATGACAGTTGATGTCAGCTCAGATTGAGGGATGTTCTTAGGTAGAGAGGTATCGTCTAAAAGCTCTGGTGGAGCCTCAGAGAGTGCAAGGCCACAGAAATAGGGTCTCAAGGGCGTCTTCAAAAGAGATATGAGAGTGGATCAAACCACCTTTCTAACTGTGTAAACATGCAAAGTTAGAGTGTCGGCTTTTCTCCTCACCTCTGGTTTGCCAGAAATCAAAAAGACAAGGTGTGAGAACGAAAAACAGGTTTCTTACTAAAATTTCAGTATTAAAAGGAAGATTCATTATTCTCTGACCAGACATCCATTTTATATGTTATTCTCAAAGTAACTCATATTCAACATTCAATACACATTTCTTTCAAAAAGTCTCCCTTTTAATTCCCCCAATCATTTGCATGTTGTTTTTGTCTATACCTGCAGGAACTGCATGGAAAGTAGCTTGTAACTAAATCTGGTACAAGACATTTTTCTTCTTCCTTGAGATTAATGTTTTTTTATTCATACATGTAGTCCCCAAAAGATTAAAATAAGATAAAAAAAAAAAAATGAATACAAATACCAGCAAGTGCAGTTTATGGTAAAATAAGTCATGTTCACAAATTCTCTATGTTTGTGACAGTTTGTTTCCTCCCCATAATGCTCAGGGGAGCAATGTGAGTAACACTACAATGGCTTACTGCCACATATTTCTGCATGTTAGCAATGCGTAAAAATCTCTGTATATATATCTTAACCTCATGCATCTCAAGCTGTGAAACAATGCACTTCACACTAACCACACAAGCCACATGTCAAAAGACTATACCGCACTGATGTTCTCCACATTGTTTAGTGAGGCCTCAGTGAGATGTCCCCCTTTATTTAAAGTGACAGAGATGCTGAAGAGGCAGACTCAAATGTAGTAACAACAGAGACAGCGTCAAATCAATTGTCTGCTACACTGCAATAAGTTATAGAGGAGTCACCACTGACCTCTAAATCAGGTCTATGCACTTTAAGTTGAGCAGTAAATTCTAAAACTAAGAGTAGGTACAGCTTTTAGAATCTGAATTTCTCTGAGCTTGTGTGGTTACCAAAATGTCTTAAAAAAAACCACAGGTATGATCCCTGTTATGCCCAGAGATATGTGCTTCATTGTAATAACTATTCGCCAAACCATTGTGTTGGTTATGGATTTAAAACCCTTTGATAAGGAGCACCAACAACACCAATAATCTAAAAATGTGGTTCCGAGCTCTGTTTTTTCAATCTGCCTCATTCACTGAGCAAAGCTATGACTGACTGAACAAATACAAACAAAAAGACAGAGAGAGGAGTTCCCCCAGCCAACACACAAAATCCTTTGTGAAAAAACTACGAACTAAGGCAGTTGTCTACACACATTTTTCATTTAAGTTTTAACTGCACAATTACTCTTCAACATTACATTCAGACTACAGATTTTTTACTTGGACTGGAAGGAAAGGTACATAAAAAATATAAAGAACCCATGGCTTCACCCCTCCTACAAATCACACTTGATAAAGGTCCAAATTGCCAACATCTGGTGGAGCACTGATCATGTGCACCTGCTAATGAGAGCACTACACAGTAATGTACCCCCTGGCTATTCCCGAGACCTGAAATAGACCTAAATATAATGGAATTAAAGAGAGAATGGGGAAAGAGTGAGATTGGCAAGTCATTATGTAAGAAGCAAATATTTTAGTTATTTAGATATGTATACAGATGGGTCCAAAGATGAAAAGGATAAAGTAGGCACAGTGTTTCCTTTAGGATTTTTTTTAGCAGTGGGGGCAGGTCTGTCCGAACAGCAAGCCTCGCGTGAGGCGCGCCGCTTCCTGCTCGCGCTGTTCTGTAGTTTATTAAAAGTTTATTAATTCTGAACGCGTCTGGCCTGTCTATCTATATTGCACCAAATACGACACTGCACTCCCTTGTGAAGTCGTTTGGATGAAAGGTTCTCAAAATAATCAAAATGCAAACAAACTGACAGACACATAGAGATTCCTGCCTTTATTAGAGATAATAATATGTTCAGCCCTCTCTCCGAAGCTTCGAATATTCGATGCTCATTACTACCGAAGCTTCGAAGCTCAAAAAATGGTATTTGGACCAGCCCTACAATTATGCTTAGTATAATATAAATATATAAATATAAAATAATGTAAATGAGAAGTAATTCATTTGTATTTGAAGGTCACAAAGTGGCTTTTCAACTCACATATTAGCACCTACTGTATTTTATTACCTTATTCAATATTGTTGTATAGAATTGTAATAAAACAATACTATTTCTCATCCTATTATGGTACAACTGGTATTCCTAATATTGTGGTCAGTGAGTATATACCATCATATTTTCATCAATGTCAATCCTAACAAATTGGGCCTAGACCACATATGATTGTGCAAATGTACTTTATTTATACCTAGTCCTAGGTCAGGGGTCATCAATTACATTTTGCCAAGGGCCAGAATACAACAAGCATCATCATCAAGAATGAAGGCGTGAACATAAAGATGGCGTCATTCATGTGCATATTAAGTAGCCACGTTGGTTTGTTTTTGGTCTTATAATACATCCATAAATGCTCCAACAGAGAGGATGGTTTGTTTAGCCAGCAGTTAAGTTTACAAGAATTTGTCAAAATTTCAAGATTTGTGGCAAACTAAGAGAAACAGTTAGACTACAAACCGACAGCTTTTGTTGTAGCTTGTTTGTCAAAATTCGCTATTTAGAGTAGAGTAGAGCTGTGTTTGTGTAAACAGCGCGGTGGACGAGAGTGGACTGCCCAGACAGATCAGATTGAAATATATCGCTTCCTACGTGTGTATGCCTGTAGACAGGTGAGTGGGTATTGATACGTATTTACTTTTAGGTTTTATTGTAGCCTACTTACAGTAACAAGCTATCTTTCCCAGTCAGGTGCATTTGCTGCGTGTTGTAACACACTTCTACTATGTGTGTGTGTGTGTGTGTGTGTGTGTGTGTGTGTGTGTGCGCGCAGCGTGGGCATCGCTGTTCAGAATCCCGTCTATCTTCCAAAATGTAACGATTGTGTCCAAACTAATTGTGCTTGAAGCTGCAGGCCATCCAATTATAACGACCTCATCCACATTGTCGAAATCATTTAAATATTAAGCCATTACATTGAAAATCTTTTAGATAACAGGAACCTATGATTTACTGTAGCCATCCTAACAACACACTACCTGAACGCCTTTTTCTAGTCTCCCGTTTCACTCTCCACAATGCTGTCTTCGGGCAAAAAGTCACGTCGTGAGATCGATAACAGTTAGTTAGCTAGCCTGTTTATGTTTCTTGTAATGTTAGTCTTAGTTATTTATTTCTTACTTTGATTTTGGCGTTTAATAGTCGACTCGGAAGAAAGCGAACGTTTTAGCGATAAACTACATCAACACAACAGTATGTGGAGTTAAACTGGACGGGCCCAATAACCTCTGAATAGTTCTACTTGTTGTTAAATTGCAATGTGAGCGGCAGCCAACGGGGGGTGCATTATGTCGGCAGGATCATTTAAAAGGCAACCGCTGCCCTATTTCTGATACCGTGGTGGAAGAATTTTGCCATGGCGGGCCACCATAATAAAATCAACATAGAGGAAACACTGAGGCATATGAATTTATATACCATCAACAAATGTTAACATAGGGAAAAGAATACCTGATCAGCTGTCAGTTTAAATCATCACAGGCCTACAGTGGGTGGAGGAAGTAAGCCCAGACAGTGGTATGCTGTGTTGATTCAATAGCTGTCCTTCAGTCCTAAGAGTGGAAGAAAATATGACATTGTGCAGAAAACCATTAATACACAGGCTGTGTTTAGAGGAAACAGAAGGGAGGAGACAGCTTTCACTAGACTAAGGTTTGACCACATAGGATTAAATAAAACTTTGTTTTTGCCATGGAAAATGTTATCAGATGAATGCTCTCAATGCAAAATACAGAGAATGTGGAACATATCCTCATGCACTGTGGAAAGTATAGGAAAGAGAGGCTAAGATTAGCTCAAAAGATTAGTAAAGCAGGAAGAGAATGGGACTGTTAATATTAAGTCTATGACCACACCCAACCAAGAGAACAAAAAGCAGATGAGGTCACAGAGTCACAGAGATGTTGGTCCTTCACACTTTTCTTCTTTTAAAAGCAGCATTGTGTAACATTTTTAACTGCTTTAAAACCATTTCGATGCTACTCTGACTTGTAATAGGGAGAATGGTGCCTCCGTAATTCCTACTGACAGAGGAAAATAAAAAGCTGACAGACAGATGGCCATTTTGCTGTTGCACTAGTAATATTAGCTGGCTTGTCATGGCTTGTGTTGTTGCATTTGCTTGATGTTTGGCTGTGTAAGCAAAGTTGTCTACTCGCTTGTTTTTGACCATAAGTAATGTAATCATAACAAATGCATGTCTATAGAGGGTTTTCACCGACGTCACGTTCTGGGTGGTAACCTGGATGCGCGGCCATATTGGAGGCACTCGGTGTAAACAACTGAATGGAGTAATGGAGTATTGTGCGCTTTGGATACTTTAATACTTTATGTCTAAACAACAGAAAAGGTCATCAAAACGCGTCCAAGACGCAAAGGCATAAAGGGAAGGACTTGGACCACAAGAAAAGGTGCGATATTTCGAGAAATTACAGTTTACTGGCGGTGCAGATCCCTACAAGTTGGCTCCCTCTTCTTGGATCCATGGCAACCCGGTGATTCTTCCTTCAGTTGCATATCCCGAAATAGTCAGATAGTCAGATACCTGTTTTCTCGCCGAGCCCATACACAGCGGAAGACCTTAAATCCTACAAAGGTTTGTAGGCCTATAACCAGATGGTGTGTGGATGGGTGAGGGAGACGCAGTACCAAGTCATCAACGACCGTTGTGTTGTGAAGGCCAAAGCAAGTAATGCAATAACATCTTTAATCAACCTAACCTTAACTGTATGATATCATTGCGATACTCAAGGTGTAGCCAAGTGACTCTCAATCGTTTTTTTTCATTTCAAAGACCGAACAAGACAGATTTTTCCCTCGTAGATCCTGGTTGAGCTTTGCCAACCACAAGCGCCTCCTTTCCTCTGATAACTTCTGGCATTCCTCTCCCTGGTTTTTAATAACTTTTGGAAGTCAATAATATTCCAAATGTTTTTCTCGGTCTGACCTACTGGTACAACCTAAAACACAGCAATAATTAACAATTTTCCTTGACGGCGTTCGGGATCTACTTCAGTGCCTGTGCTTTGTTGTGATGCGGAGTACCTCCAATATGGCGACTTCTGGTCTGATGACGCGTCGTGAAAACCCTCTATATTTATGACAGCGGTGTATAAGTGAATTACACTCTCAAACTGTAGGGGCGCCAAATTGCTAAAAGTACATGCTTTAATTCTTGATTAAAAAACCAACAACAAATTAGTATTTAGCAATGCCTTTCACTTTGATGACAAGAAATTAAACTTGATCTAGCTCCCTAAATATCAACCATTTAAGAGGCTAAACACATTATACAATGTACAATCCTCGTCATTTACAGCAGGCTTGCTGTCAGTGCTAGATAATACATGTGAGGTATGTGACAGCAGCAAGAAGCGCACTTGAACCAGACTTCAAGGACAATGACAAAAAAGGTTGGACATTTTTGCACAAAGTCCTCCTATGATTCGTCAATTTGCAGGGCTGGACCGGGGTAAAGAATCAGCCCTGGACTTTTGAGAACTAGACCAGCCCACCACAATCAGCCGGACACCACCCATCCTTGCACTCCCCTTCTACACAAGAACATACAGTACCAGCAGGGGTCAACATTAGCACCATTTACCAGCCAAATGCTGGTAGAGTTGCTTCACTCACCAGCCAAAAAACAATGGTAATCTATTGAGTGGTAAAATTTGAACATTTACTAGCCATTTGGCTGGTGGGCAAAAAGTTAATTTTGAACCCTTGCATACCAGCCGATACCACCCCCTGCTACTTAGCTAAGTGGTAAGATAGTATGTGTAGGCCTACTCACTGAGTCAAAAAGGCTGCCTGGTTCATGATGGCAAGACGGCTGAAGGTTGAGGTTGGAGCATGGGTGTCATGATGTCTTAAACATAAACAGGTGACAAGTCTATAAGTTAAGCTAAAGCTGCATTTTGTACACAGTATGACACTTGTGTTATAGTGGAATGTGGACAAATGAAAAAGCTATAGTATTATGTTCGCAATTGCATTAGCTTGCTAATATATAACTAACATTAGCTTACTTACAGCTAGTCCTCACTGGTAGACATGGGTTGCTAAAACAATCATTTGACATGGTTAAATCTCGTGTTTTTAGCTAGCTACGGGCATTTTGTGGAGAATTGTTTTCCCAGTCCGTGGGGGCGGGACTTAAATGCGCTCTGTCTCTATGGTAGGATGGATCTAGTAGCAAATTTAGGAATCCTAGGTAGGATGTAGTAGGATGTGATTGGCCAGTACTCAGATGAGAGACAAACCAGTGGGCCAATCATGTGATCGTTCTCCTCTCTGTGGGCCAGTCAGCCAAAGACCAATGGCCAACATGAAAGACACACAAGTGGGCCAATCATATGATCTCTCTTCTCTCTATAGCCGTGTCATTCTCTCACTCGCTCTACCACACACTCCTCACGCACACACACACATGCCAGCCCAGCTATTCTTTTAAAGAGATAGACGCACACACCAATGCACGTATAAACTTAAAGGAGAATTCCGGCCAATTTTTACGTTAATCTTGATCGCTATAGCTACGCGAGTACTTTCGATAGAAAAAACCCCGACCCAAATCAGTGCAGGCAACACAGAGAAGCTGCAGCTACATGTACAAGCGTCCCCTGAGCTAAAACGGCAGTTGTCGGGGCAACTAGCCTCACAAGAGTTGGAAAGAATGAGACAGACAGAGGGGCAACAGGCAGATGAACTTGCTGCTCCAAGCGCAAGCTAAAGCTAGCCTTCAGTAACTGGAGGACATAGCAACACCACCGCCGCTCCATGGATTGTTATTGGGATGATTTTCACAGAAGCCTGGCTGAATACACTCACCGGAGGGCAGCTAACAGCTACTACCGCACTACTGTTTTTTTTAGGGGGGAATACACTTAAAGATGTGACATGACCTGTCCTCTGGAGGACATAGCCACACCACCGCCGCTGGATTGTTATTGGGATGATTATCACAGAAGCCTGTCTGAATACACTCACCGGACGGCAGCTAGCGGCTAACGGCTATCAACGAGACAGAGACCAGGGTAGGTGAATTTAAACAATGTCTGAGTTGAAAACGCGTCTTGTTGACACGTAAGGGCCCTGTTCATGTGGCACAGACATATTAATTGCATTTTGTGTCTGTTAAGAGGCACAAAGGCACTCTAAACAACTGCCGTTTTAGCTCAGGGGACGCTTGTAGTAGTAGCTGCAGCTACTCCGTGTTGCCTGCACTGATTCGGGTCGGGTTTTTTTCTATCGAAAGTACTCACATAACTATTAATCAAAATTAAACAAAAAAACAAATAGGACTAGAAGACTGTAGCGGATCTCCACGGAGCACAAGAGGCAAGGACATGTTAAATATGAAAATCAAAAGACTAGTGGTGATGTTAGCTGAATTTTCTTAATATTATATTTTAATAATAAAACACTTATGTTGCATGAAATTGTTATGATTTAGTATCATAGATGCTCAGGGCAAGTTCTGCAATCCACAGAAGGCCTATGTAAGTTTGCCACTGCTGTTCAGTGGACTCCTTTGGGGCCAAATTTGTTTTTTATCTTCGTAAAAAAAAAAATGTATGTGGATGAATTTGTCTGTAATTTAACCAATTTACCACTTGTTATAATTTATATTGCTAGTCAGTTAGGAACAATTAAATAAACAATAAAATTGAACTGCTAGCAAAACACTTGAGAGAATTAGACGTTGGAAGTAGGGCTACACGGGGTGCCCCGGAACCCCCAGGCTTTAAAGCCTGGTTCGTCTTGCCCCTGGCTATACTGCACAAATTGTACCACTCTATGAGCCAGTGCACAGCCTCTGATCCTCCAGCAGGGCCCCTCTGGCTGATCTGATCTGAACTTGCATTTAGAATTAAAAGAAGGGGTAACCGGGCTTTTTCCATCTGGGCCTCTGTGATTTCGATCAACCTAACTGAGGAGCTCAGGGAAAGAAACAAATCAATATCATTTCAACTATTTCAAACATGTCCTTGTAGATGTGTTGTTATTTGATGGGGGCACTGTCGCCTCAAAACAAAAAGGTTCTGGTTTTTGACTTCACTTTTCTCCATGGGACTTTCTTCAAGATGCTCCGGTTTCCTTCTGCAGTGCAAATCCATGCAGGTTAGGTGAAGAGGAAGCTCCTAATATCCCATGGGTCTGACCAGCGACCTGTCCAGAGTGTAGTCTGCCTCTTGTTCAATTCATGCTGGGAAAAACAACTGCTCCACTGCGACTCTAAACAAGTAATTTAGAAAATAGTTGCATGTTATTACAGTATTGATTGCCTTTGTTCTTTTTTTCCCTAAACCCTTATCTTGTGTAAGACAAGATAAGGGTTTAGGGAAAAAAAGATGTTCGCCATCTTACTTTTGATGTTTTGTCTCACAAGGCTGTGTCATTTAATTTCTCAAAATCTGACTTTTTAGAGTTCTGTACAAAGAAATAGTACTATTGTTTTAGTATAAATTAAATGATCTTTACAGGCCCAAGTAATATACTGTCCAAACAACAAAAAAGTAATTGTCATGTGTTTGCGTATATGGGAATAAAACAAACACAGACACAATTCTGAATGCAGTTTTTGTAAAGAGTCAATGGCCATCTAACTATAATAGTCATCTCACTTTATTAATTCAGCTTGTCACGAGTGCTGCATTTGCATTTCTTGTAATGAAATTTGGTTTGTGTATGCAGTGTAGTTAGCTAAATGGATTTGTAGTTACCTAGGTAAAAGCCTGGTTTTGAGTGTGTCGTAAAACTAAAATAACTAATGCTATTCAGCTATAAGGCTATAGGTGATTGATATTTTCTGTGATGCACATTTGTTCCCCCCAATGTTTAATCAATTGTCATTACCCACCCAAGTACAGAGAGAAGAGAAAAGGATATATAACAGCACACAGCTGTCCCCCTGGAGAACTGTCCATAACCACCCATCTATGTGAATAACTAATGATGGGACTCATGTTGCCCTTTGAGTTTGGGGGAAATGGTCTGATTTGTGGCAAAGCATTCATATGTTCACATGTGCAGGCCATCACTAAGCAATGACATTTTCTCTGACAATGATGGAAGATGAATGAAATGCTCGTTTGCAGGTAAAATAAGATTAAAGTGACCAAGGGCGCTTTCTTTCCCCGGATATGTGCTTACTCTTTAACCTCAACTTTCATGGTATTAGTCATATGACCTGTAGCTATCCGGATGACTGTGACTGTGAAGCTCATGCTGACCTACATTTGTGTACATCTATTCAGACCATGACATTTGCTTGTCACTTAGCAACTACTGTTGGACTAAAGGCTATGATTAATAATGGATGGCTAAATCACTTATTGGCAAAGATACACAAATAAATACATGCACTGCAGTAGTATAGATCAATACAGTATAATAGAGTTGGCTGCATATTGATAAAGGCAGTAATGTAGAATTGGATTCAAATTGTTAAATCAATATAAGTTGGAACTTTAAAGGCAGAATGAGTAGGATTTTCCTTAAAAAAACAATGTATAGACTAAAACAAAAATAATCCCTCTTAAATCATCACTTATGACCCACTATAAACGTGTGGTGATGTCTGTATCTGCAGAGACCCTGCACTCTGCCTGTATTTTCTCTTTTCTTTTCATTTTGCTGTGTTTGGGACGTTTCTAGGCGTCAACCTTTGGTCACTGGGTGTGACCGCCACAACGTGACAACGTTGACGTGAGGCCTGGACTCTATAAAAACGTAGCGACCAAGTGCCAGATCGTAAGCACGCATCCAAGAGGAAGCTACGAAAATGACGGACACAGTGTCAAAAAAATGCTAATGTAGCGAGTGGAAAAAAGCTTGTTCCAAAACGAGAATTAATCTGGGATTGGCTTTCACCCGCTGGCGAGCACTGAAGGAGAGGATGGGGATGAAGAGTGTGATGTGATCATGCAAGGGGTACTCTGGCAACAACGGTCAAGAGTGTCATTGAGCCAGGCAGGAGGGGCCAACTTTGAAAGTTGTGTTTATAAACTGCAACAGACAAATCCCACTCATTCTGCCTTTAATTCTCTAATTACTTCACACATTTCTCCAGACTACTTATCCATGTCCTTGGTGAATTACACCCTTTTAAAATAGTCATTCAGATTATTCTATCTAAGGATGGGCATTGCAAATTAGCTTAGGCTATAAATGCTGCGATGTGTGCTGTTGGTTTATGCTACATACTTGTCCCTATACAAATAAACATTAAAGAAAATATTCAAAATGATAAGTAAAACCTGTGATTTGTTATCACACTGTGATTGCAACACTGTTATAAAATGAGCAAAACCCCAAGTTTTAGTATTTATGGCATCACTCGTATACTTATAGACAAAAACGAGTGTGACAGCTGCAAAAGTGTGGAGAAAGCTTCTTTTTGTTTAGCAGCAGTGAAGGATAATTTATGTTTGAGAAACAATCCAAAGCCAGCTCTCAGAACACTCAGTGGATACAGTAGACCTACAAATGAAAAAAGCTGAGTATTTCTTTGAAACTCAGTTATGAAAGCAAGTGCACGTGAACATCAGCCACTGTCTGACTGGCCATTTTAGCAGCAGATCATAAAGATGAAAGTAACTTCATATTCAGCATCCTCTGGTGACTACGACAATTACAGTAGTTTGGCAGAAGGCAGGAGGGAGCCATGCTGAGAGGAGAGTCGTTTGGCTGTGGCCTGTTATATGGCCTGTTTGTTTTCATCTAGGACTATTCTTTGAATCTACCCCTGGTTTAAACACAAGCTAGCTCCACCATGATTCATAATTCAGGAGAGATCTTCAGCAAACAAGTGGCAAATGATAATTATTTACACGGCTGCTGTATTTGCTTTTTCACTGTTAACTCTTCTACTGAGTAATTCACAGAGTAATTGAAGTTTATTGCACACAGTGAGATGTAGGCTTTTTTTAACCAAAAAACTTAAATATTTATTTGTTTTCATCTTTTTTCTTTTTATCATTTTAAATACATTTGCAAGTTAAGGTCAACATTGAATAGGTTGCGGATATCAGGTGGATGTGACCAGTCCATTCATCATGTGTTACCCTTTTACCTCCCTCTTAATTAGACACAACCATCCTGTTGTCACTAGTCCCCCTCCCTCCCTCCCTCCCCCAAAGGAAATCAAATATCAAAATCAAATGTCTCAGGATAAAAAATGAATTGAACAAATTCACACACACAATCTGGAATGAAAATTGGCTCCCTGTGGGACAATGCTGGCAACCAGCCAATTCCATGAAATAGTCATTTTGTTCAGTCTTGAATCACTGTTGCGGTTTGTGCCTTATTGCCTTACAATTGGCTGTGGAGAGGATAAGAAAAGAAATTGTTAACACGCAATTGTCCTCAGTTTGTGACCTCCAAAAACCGTTTTATAAATCACTAAAGTACAGCAAAAGTATGTCAGTCTCAACCATTCAGACTAAACAGACAGCACTTTTTCTTCTGCAGTTCTTTCACTCCATCTGTTCCCTCTTTCTACTTGCCTCTACTTTTCATCAATGTCTTGAGTTGGTTATTTTACAAAAGTGGTCATAGAAAATAAATACAAATACTGTATTTTCTAGAATGTCATTTTTATATGGCCCAGATGTCACCTCACCCTGCCACTGCAGTCCATCTTTTTTCTTCCATGTTGTCTCTCATTTTTTTTAATAACGTCCTCCTCCCCTCAATTTATCTTTAGCACTTCAGTTCACTGTTGCAGTTGCCATAGTGATCATGGTGTAAATAAATAAATAAATACATAAAAACAAATAAATACATAAATAGTTCCTCCTTGAATAAATACATGTTTGTCAAACAGCTTTGCCTTGGCATAGTTTACCTACATAATGGTTATACTCTGAAACTCTGGAAACAGTCTCACTGCTTAAAATAGAGGTTTTCATTTATGATTTGGGAGAGAGAAAATCCTCCTAAACGGCAATTTCGGTGACTGGATATCTCTTTCTTTACTCTTTCTCATATCATCGCCAGAGCTCTCATGCTGAAATCCAAAAAAAAAATCTCACAAAAAAACAGAGTGTAAAAAAACAAACAAAAAACTTGACAATGGGATTTTTCTTTCAAAATAGATAAAGGAGTGGTGCTCTGTCTTTAAGGAGTACACAGTGCTGGCTCTGATGAGTGCCAGAGGGTGAGAAGAAGAGGCAGAGAAGAGGGAGGCAGAAGAAGGAGTTTAAACGTCTCTCTGCAGAGGAGAAGCTGTGCTAGGACCTTTCCTCCTCGGGGTTTTCTGGAGCGTAGTAGCCCGCTAGTTGCCTGAAACGTGGTCCCCAGTCGCTGAGGTAGGAGAAATCCTGCTCCGAGGTGGTGGACATCGTGTGGATGGAGCTTAGTGAAAGCGCTGGTGAACTGGTGCCCTCAAAGGCGTACGTCTGGAAGGAGTCATACGGCGGCACTGACAGATCGGCATCAGCCTGTTCCACCTTCTTTCGGATGTAGCCTTTGAATAGGGAGAAGTCTGCCGCCGCTGCTGCAGCTCCCTCTGCACCACCACCCACCCGGTTAGCCTGTATCCACTGTGGCAGTGAGCGGATGTCCGGGCCAGAGTCACAGCTCTTGGCCTCTGGGAAGTCATAGAGGTTCCTCAGGGCACTCATGTCGTACGCCTGAGTGTCCTGCTCCCCTCCGCCCTCGTCATTGTACTTGATGACGTTATCCCTCATGTCCTCCTCATCCTCCGCCATCCTCTGGCCCTTCCTGTGGCGTTTCAGGGTCAGGATCAGCAAGACAAGGACTGATGAAGAGAGAGACATAACAAGACAGAGAGAGAGAGAGAGACAGACAGAGAGAAACAATGATTTTAATTCCACACTAATGGTCAAAAATGTACAGGTTAATTGAACAAGTTTACAAAAAACCTTGATATTATTAAGTGTTTGCACATGTTGCACCCCCTTGTTTTGGCACAACACAACATAAATGTTAAATATGAATTTGTTAGATGAACTGGAACAGTAGGACGAGATAAAAGCCAGGAGAAAGACAGGCTCCCTTTTAAGGGATTTTATAAACTGTCATTACAGCAAGCGTTTAGACATCTGTGGCTTTAACTCTCTTGCTGCACAGTAGCCATTGATTAAGAGTTGTTGGGCTGACTTTAAAAAGCTTGCGTGCAAAAAAAAAAAAAAATCCTCTTCATCTTGCTAAGAATGATGACATACCAAACTCAGATCCAGGGCATTCAGTACTAAAGAAAACAACTGTAGGAAAATGAATGTGATACCATGTGTCCATGGTGTATCGTGCTTCACATCAAACATGCACAGTGCATGGATTTACAAGCACTTTTCATGGAAAAGTTTCTAACTACTTCTATTGTGATTTTGATTTCACCTCTCAGGGCAAAGGAGGGGGGGTTAATATATTCTCAAGTTTTACATTTCAAATGCATGAGCATTGATTTTTCACAATCCTGATTGCCTTGCCCAGAAATATGATTTAAAAGGCCTAATGGAGACCAATCTGTATATCAATACTCATCCAAGTCGAGTGAAACTAAGACTTTGTGGTTCCATCACTACTTAAAACCAGAGGCAACTACCTACAAAGAGAAAGAAATGCCTTGTAAAATTAAGTCTGATTTAAAGAAGGGAAAGCAATAGAGATGGATCACGTTATAGGCTAATGAGACGAGAGGAAAACAAAGGCTGTATGCAGAGATAAATCAATGAGGCCTTAATTTCAGCTTAGTTATTTTAATTACTGCCTACATTTGTGATTAGGCAAGTCTCACTTAGCTCAGACACTAACCCCCTGACTCCATCAGCCCGTCTGGGGGCTGCACCCTTCCCTATGAAACCTCCACCAGATCTTTCTCAGACTTGCAGTAATATCAAATATCATTTTCAGTGATGATAAAATCATATTACAGGCAGTTATAAATGAATTTCGCACAGAATACACTGGGGTGTATGAGAAATATAATGAACAACTCCATTAACTATAGTCTTATGGATAAACAACAATCAAGCCTCTTTTTGACTGACTAATAAGCAAAGAATGATGTGGACAGGGATTGATATACAGTATGTGGTAAATACTCACAAATACAAACATGACATTATCATAATATGTGTATCACTAAAATTATGCAGGAATTCATTTATTAAATAAACAAAACAACTACTAACCGCTATACCAGAATGTGTGAATTCACAGTAGCTGGTAGTAGATCAGTTTATTAACTCCTAGCTCTAAAATGGATAACTAATCCAAATTAATGTGATTCTTCCTAGGACATGTTTTTTCCTGCTCTCCCACTTCACATTATCATCTGAATTAGTAAGAGCTACGAGTGACCTTTTAGTAATTTGTCATACATGCTGAGAAATAATTAAAGTGCTCATATTATGCTTATTTTCAGGTACATAATTGTATTTAGAGGATATATCAGAATAGGTTAAAATGGTTTAATTTTCAAAAAACACCATATTTTTGTTGTACTGCACATTGCTGCAGCTCCTCTTTTCACCCTGTGTGTTGAGCTCTCTGTTTTAGCTACAGAGTGAGACATCTCACTTCTATTCCATCTTTGTTGGGAGTCACACATTCGCAGTAGCTAGGTAAGGACTACTACCCAGTCAGAAGCAGAGTATGAGGGTGTGCCATGCTAGCAGCTAGGCGAGCATTATAACGTGTGTTACAAAGTGACGCACAGTCGTCACGGAAATAAAGGCTGGACTGTAATAGAGCTGTTTGGAGCAGTTTGCGAACAGTGTTTTCTGTTGGAGATGGTAAGTCCCTTTGGGGTGGACTTTGGGCTTTTTCACTTTGTAAACCTATAACGTGCACAAAAAAGATATATATAACACAATAAAGGAAAGGGAAAAAGCCAAAAAGCATAATATGAGCACTTTAATATTGGTGATAAAAAACTTATAAATAATGAATTTCTGTGACAAGCAGGATGTGTTTCCTGTGGCCAGTCAGCGATGGACTGTGCTACTGTGTAACAGTGGAAAGAATCCCGTTTTCTTCCCTTTAGCAGGGAAAATTAACAACTACTCTAAAGGGATGCCAGTGAAGGGACATTTAGATAGATCATTAACTAGTCGGCACCATGCATCTTCTGGAACAGATAGCCTGTTGCCTAAAACAAATGCCCACAAGCCCACAGAGATAAAAAGACTATCAATTATAATGGGGCCTGTGCCGCCTGGGACGGCACAGCACAGATTGTTTGATGCTCCACCAGAACACCCATCCATACATTGCGAAAATGAGATATGCCCACATCGGTTCAGTCTAACTAGATCAATGTCATGACTTTATGTGCTGTGTGCAGGCAATTCACACATGTTGAAGCACATTAGTGTGAACAAAGCCCATGGACAAATGCACTCTTTCCAAGTGACCTGACTTCAGGATTTGACTATAAAACACCATGTTTCATCTTTTGCTTTTATCTCCTTCCGCTCTTCTTTTCTTTCTCTATAGCAAAGTGCAAAAAACAAACATCGGTTTCAAACATGGAATCTGTACAAATTACTTGTTGCTGCTCCTAGTAATTGTCTTCATTTAGTATAAATGACCTAAGAAATAACTTGCGGAGTGAAAACGCCCTGTGTGTTCCTTGCCTAAAGAGCTGTGCCAGCCTAAAAAACCTTGCTGATTTTGAATGGGGGATTTTGTGCAGTATCTCTGACTGATAATGTACATTTGTTCTCCTCTTACATTGTTTGCTGGGCTCCATTGGGAAAGCGGTGTCTGTAACCATTGTGTTTATTCTTCTCCTCCATGAATGGGGCGAATTAATTGCCACTGGGTTGAGGAAACAGTCATGGTTTGTGGTAAATTGCGGTGCACACTGCCATGCATACTAAACAAGCCCTAAGACACTTACTCTAAATTCACACTAATGAGGAGAGTAATAGGAGGTAGAAAACTTGATGTTATGAACTCTCTCATATGTACAGATCAGCTGCTTTTTCAGTGAATAGTTTTGAAGAAGTGACAGTATGTTGACAGTTCAGTCTGAAGCAAAGACAATCAAATAACCTCACTTGGGAAAAACTCTTCCTCACTGATAACATGAGTGTCACTGCCTATTATGTACACAGATGCTTAAACTGTAACCTATTGGAAACCTATTCATTCTATTAGAGATTAGCATGCCTCAGGCAATATTAATACAACATCCTGTACAGAATTTACCTTAGTAGGAAGCATATGTACCTGTGTATAGCTGCCTCCTATACCTACAAAGCTGGTCCCCATGTGTACAGATGTTGCGATAAGCGTTCCTGACAAGACAGTTAATTTACCCTTGGGCTGCGCTGGTAGTCCCCCCCCACCCGCCGCCGCCCCCAACCCAGGAGTTCATAACAAGCAGATGGGAGGTAATTGGCATAGATGCATGCAGATGCTGCGAAGCAGTGGAATGGATTCATCACATCAAGCCTATAAATGAACTGATGGAGGGACTGTTTGTTTGTAAAATAATTAGGCAGAAATTTGTTTTCATTTTTCTCATCATCCAACAATTGATGTAATAGAGGTGGTCCAGCCTCTGGAGAGAGGGAGTGCTGGCTGGCTGGTTAGGTAGACGCTGTGTGCGTATATGTGTGTGTGTGTGTGTGTGTGTGTGTGCGTGTGAGAGAGAAGACAAGAAGCAAGAGGTAATGGCACAACGAGAGAGAGAACGAAATGCATTGCAGTTAATAGGTAAGGAGTTATTTGTCTAAGCGCAATGTGCAGTTGATAAGATTGCTGCCATATGCCTCACTCACATCTGTTATTCACACAACACGGTAGATACCAGACCCTGTAGCCCTGAGATTGTATGATGACTGGCAGAAGCCAGGCACTCTGACTTAACCAGTCCTTCAGTGCTTTGATGCATTTTCAGTCCATTTTGGAGGGACTGAAAGCCTTAAAATTTTAATGATCACTTTAAAGGTTCGTATGGGGGTAGCTTCAAAATATATAGCTGAATGTCTTACCCCATACAAGCCTAAAGGTAACCTGAGATCCTCTGGTAGGGCACTCTTGGTCACTCCCTGGTCAAAACTGGTGATCAGGCCCCCCAGTTGTGGAATGACTTACCGGACGAGATTAGGGAAGCCAACACATTGTCAGCTTCTAAGTCTCTTTTAAAAGCTCACTACTTTAGACTTGCTTTTTATTGATTTTCATTTTTGTTTGTTTATTTTCTGCCATTTCTGTTTCTGCTATTTCTGTCATTGTTGTTGTTGCTTTTTAAATGAAAGCACTTTGTAACTTGTTTTGAAAAGTGCTTTATTAATAAAGGTAATAATATTCTAAGTTTTTTTTACCAATCAGTATTAGTCACTCAAAGTTGCATGGACTGATTAGAGTCAGTGACACTATTGCTATCATTTCATTAGTTAAATCAAAATGGCACAAAACATGAAAAAATACCAAAATAGTTAAAGCATCGCAGTCATATAAGCATGTCAATAAGCATGTTACTCTGAATAATGTATGTTTTCATCCAAATTACCAAGGCTGCAATGAAAAAAATTGTTTGCACCACACAACTCTATTTCCCTGCACAGTGTCTAGTTTTCCACAAGTTTTAAGGCCAGAGTGTTTTCAACTCCAACAGCCTTTGAGGGGATATCATCTAGTCCAGAACACCAAAACCACGATACACCGCAAACAGTATTTATAGCCAGCCGAGGTTGCCTCAGAGTTGTACATAACATTTTTGTTGAGGCTTTTAAAACTATGATGAATAAATGATGCTCTGCTTTTGAAGTTCATTCCAGTCGATGGTTTGGTTAATGGAGACAGAGTTTTAACAACTCTCATTAGAAAAGCTCTTAAAAGAAATAGATAGCAATGTAAGTCACAGTTAAAGCTGCCTGGTGTCACATCATCCATCATTCACTGCCTACACAATGTGTAACGGCGCAAGCGGGGGAGACAAAACACTGGGAGAGCGTTGTCGTTTCTTTCTGTCACTGAAGAGTGGGAGGCTAAGACGTACAGCAGGGGGAAGAACGAGAAGCTACTTCATACATTTTTTAGATATGACAATACTAAACCTCTTCGGGCTCTGAGAGGGTGAGCGTGTGCATGCATGTGTATTAGTGTGTGCATGTGTGTGTACGTGTATAAAAATGACAATGTCTGGAAAGCCTTGTCTATTTAAAGCCTCTGGTTCCAGATGTATACAAGTGCTGAGGCAGCTCTTTTGCCTGTTTGCTTTCTCTCAACCCCCTCCACTTTACCCCCATTCATTCCATCTCCATCTGTGTTCTAAGGGTCAAAGTGGCTTGATATCATTCATAAAACCATGCATCATCTGTGCTCCTGTTTAAACAAAAGCTTTCCCCTCAGAAAAGTGGCAACAAAATGTCCAACAGGAAAGCCTCATGAAAGAAAGATGAAAAATCAATGATGTTTTTATGTCATTCGACATAGTTTTTATGTCACTGCATGTGCAATATTGTTCCTGAAATATAGATAACTTCTAAAAGGGTTCAATCCATTAAAAGACACATGCTTGGTTGCATGATTGCATGAGCAGCAGACATGGAGTCGTGTCTTTACTGTAGGTGCAGCCCTGCAGTCTTGCCATTTTACTAGTACATACCACTATTGAGCGTAGTGCTTGTGGTGGTCCTGCTGGAGTAGTTGAACTTAGCAATGGCCCCAGAGAAGCAATAATAATGAATTGTGCTTTTCCATCACTCTAGTAATCCATCATACACCCATACATGTATCTGCTCATTCATCCATACATACATGAGTACACCCATGTGCTTACCTATGAGGATGAGCATGCAGACCAATAGTGCTATAAGAGCTCCAGGGCTGAGAGCAGCACTCATTACATAGGCTGTGGCATTGCAGGACTGGATGGCTCCCTCTGTGTTCCACAAAGAAAAAAATAGAATTTACTATACAGATTTAACACCAGTTATGATTCTCTTCAGTGGACAAGGATTAAGCACTGTTTCATCAAAAGTTTTTATTATGTATATATTATATTTTCACTCAGCTGAAATCCCTCTTGAGGGCCATTTGTCTACAGATTTGTGGCCTTGTGTTATTTTGCTTTCCACAAATATACGCTGATAAGAACTGTTTGCTGACCAAACCAGTGGCATGTAGATGACCTTTTTAGCACTGCTGATGCAGAAGGTGACAATGATGATAATGTTAATGATGGTGCATCTCCTACAGTAGCTCTCACCTGCGTCACAGCCACAGACATGAATGGTCAGGGTGCCTGTGGAGCTGAGGGAAGGAGGCCCGCTGTCAACCACCAGGATAGGCAGGAAGTACACATTCTGCTCATGGCGGTTAAAGCCTGATCGCTGAGTCTGGATGCCAGCTGTGTGGTCTGGGTGATTGGGTGTGAGTGTGTCAGGGGGTGGGGGTCCGAAAGACAAGGAAAAAGCAGAGAATTACACATGAATGCCTTAATATTTTGAGACCTAAACCACTCCTGCCTGCTCACTGATGTCTGTTCTGTTACCAGGCTGCAGTAGAACTGATAAAACTCCATCCAGTGAGTTCTTTGAACTCATCACTGTACTGATGGACGTAGAAACAAGTGGGAGTGTCGGCCTATTTGATTACTAAAATCATAGTTTTTTTAAGACTTGAAATTTGTCAATGTAAGATGTTTGCCATTTGATTAAAATAACAATGGAAGTAACTTCCTCAAGAAATGAAGTGAAAAGAAAAGCACCATCCTTGTTATACATAGTTTCAATAAATCATGCCATAATGCATAGTTCAAGGACTCCAGACGAAGGGTGTCAGGACTGTCAAGTTTAACTTAGGGTTGAACAATTTCACTGGGGAAGAGAACTGCTTTTGTGCTATTAACATTTATCATGTTTTTGTTTTTTTTCCAGCAAACAAAAACAGGAAAGAAAATGAGTGAGAGAGTCACTGTTTGAAATTAAACTTCACCTGTGTATATATGTCAGCCCTCTCCCGGAGACATAGATAAATGTAACACAGAATACAGGAGGAGGCTTTGACAAATAGAGTCAGAGAAGATTTGTGGGTAGACTTGCGGATACCAAGCAATCCATCTCCCAGAACATATATCACTGTTATCCATGTCGCCCTAGAGCTTCTCTGGCTCATGTAGAACAATCTTTATATTACTGTTTACTGTATCTACGAGAATGTTACCCCCCTGAGCTTGTCCTTTCTGAATTTAACACAGCATTCTCTTCCACGGCTGTCTGCTTTAGAAAAATAGATTTTTAACGTGAAACTGCTTTATTCGGTGTTTTTACCTGGTTTTTACAGTGTTTTTTTAATCACTGGCGGCTGTACTGCAAAGTACTGTATGACAGCCCTGATGTTGTATCACTTTAGTGTTGCCATTCACGCTTTATAAATGTCTCCCACAGTGGAACAAAGTGTGCAAAAAGGCTCTTGAAATGTTCTTGAAAATTTCTTTTTTCCTTCAGCTTCACATCACATGACATTTCAGCCCGGTCTCATGGCAGTTCGTGTAAATGTGACGTTATTTTAATCTATTGATACGTGTTCACGGAGACGTTTTTGTCGGTTTTTACGTGGTGGACAGCATGAAAATGTGAAGTAATGTATTTCAATGGGAAGCATATTTCGTGGCCACAGCACAAAAATGGTAGGGAGTAATATAAAAAGCCGAAAATCCGCGTAGGGAGGTTGGTCGGGGTGGTGGATGGGTCAAACAACACAGGACTTTCACCCAGGCGAGCGTCCCTGTGTGTGGCGCTTTGTCCCGCGTGTTACTGTGGCGCGTCTCCCGGCGTGTAAGGCGCCCTTTCCCCATAAGGTTTTTCCTAAACCCAACCTCCGCCATCTCGTTATTGTGGCTTATGGAGCGTCCTTTTCGGGCCGCCATTTACACGTAAAAAATGAGAAAAATGTCTCCGTGAACACGTATCAATAGATTAAGAATAACGTGACATTTACACAAACTGCCGTGAGACTGTGTTGGACATTTTTTGAAAGCATGATGGGGGACATTTTCCAGGTAACATGATGGCAGTTTGTGGTGTAGGTTTTGCTCTGCAGACTGCCAGCAACAACTTAAAAGAGTTTAGCAATATGGGGTGGGGGGGGTTTCATCATTCTGTGTCAAGGTTTGGAGACAGAACACCATGTGAGGCCATGATGGGGAAAAGAGGAAGTGACAGATTGAAAGTGACAGGTTGACAAATGTGTCAATGAAAAGAGACACCAGAGTGGAAAAAAGAGGGGTGGGAGGATCAAAAGTCTGTGTGGGGTTTGGTTTGTCTTTTACCAAAATACATACATGGTCTGCAGTAGAGTTTGTGTTCATGAGTACATATCTCTTACATATATATATTTGTGCGTGTGTTTGTATGTTTGGGTATGTTGGGGAAATGGGGCGAAAGTTAACATGATACATTAAATCTAAGCATCAATATACTGTGACATTTAATGATTCTCCCTAATCATCTGCATACACACAATCACAGAGAGGTAGTGGTCTGCATGATGTTGTGGTGTGTGTGTGTGTGTTATGCATGGGTGCGTATTACTGTAATGTGTATAAGACAGAAAGAAAGAGCCAGAGGGACACTTCTGTCGTACTTTTTCCTGCACGTCTACGCACATGTGTGTGTACTTAACACAAGGCCCATGTTATGTGTGTATCCATTCACATGCATGGGAGCGGGACTGCAGCAGGCCTCGTTGCCTTCACACTGTGACATTTCCCTTGCTAGGGCTGCTCCCTGACATTTTCCTGGTGTCAGATCAATCTTGATTTAGCAAGATGTCACATTGACTTTGGTACACATCTCTAAACGAGGGATCTGCAAGCGCAGACAAGCTTAAAAAAACTAATCTTCCTGACAAAGCAAAGTCATCACTGGGGAGCTCAGTGATTTTAATGTTTCCCTTCATTGTGCAGATATGTGTAAATGTTGAGTTTTAACGGAATGCAATTTTCATGATGACACTTGAGAAAATTAGCTGTAGGCTGTTGACATGCTATTTAAGAGGACTCAAGAAAATATGTGTTAAATAAAGTGTTCAAAAAAGAAAGAAAATGAAATTAGTATAAAACGCTATTACTGTGGAAAAAAAAACTCAGCGAGAGTACAGAGTGTCAGGCATGCAACGGCACACATCATATTTTCCAATAGTATCACTCTGCTAAGAGGACAAGAACGGGTGTTGTTTATCCAAAAATAATAATAAAAAAATTTGTCTGATAATCAGGTGAATGCCAAGGCACAAAAAAACCTACTTTGCATTCGCTTTTTTTGTCAAAATCTTCTAGTAGTGTACTCGTTGAATTGTTATTTTAAAAACATCAACCATCTGGCACCTGAATGAGGTGACTAAAATAGTTATCAATTATTTCTAAGTTTTTGAAACTGCATGTCTTTTAAACTAACTCAATATTGCCATAAGGTCTACATTTGCAGTATGCCCTCAAGCATTTCACCAAACGTACTCAGAGCAACACATTCTCATGAAAGGGTCCGTATGATCCATCCATCCATCCATCTTCGTCCGCTTATCCGGGGTCGGGGTCACGGGGGTAGCAGCTCCAGCAGGGGACCCAAAACTTCCCTTTCCCGAGCCACATTAACCAGCTCCGACTGGGGGATCCTGAGGCATTACCAGGCCAGGTTGGAGATATAATCCCTCCACCTAGTCCTGGGTCTTCCCCGAGGCCTCCTCCCAGCTGGACGTGCCTGGAACACCTCCCTAGGGAGGCGCCCAGGGGGCATCCTTACCAGATGCCCAAACCACCTCAACTGGCTCCTTTCGACGCAAAGGAGCAGCAGCTCTACTCCGAGTTCCTCATGGATGACTGAGCTTCTCACCCTATCTCTAAGGGAGACGACAACCACCCTCCTGAGGAAACCCATTTTGGCCGCTTGTACCCTGGATCTTGTTCTTTCGGTCCGTATGATATCATACGAAAATGTATGCACACTAAAACATATGATATCCTACAAAATTAGGAGAGCGCCGGCTGGTCACGTAACGGCGGATGGTCATGTGACTCCGGCTGGCTACGAGGTCCATGATGCCGAGCGGCAGTTGCTAGTAGTTAAAGCCGCTACAAAGCTTTGTGACGCTGGCTACAGACCTCCATTGTATCAGGGTTAGTTGGTGGTTCAGGTACCCAAAAAAGGGGACTTTGAGCCGGGTACAGAGCACCGCGAGGTGCCAGTCGTTTCATGAGAACAGGCTGCTCAGGGAAAGTGAGATCATCTGAAACTCTTTAATCGTTATGAGCTTCATCACAATCTTAAACATTGCGCACACCTTATGCTGATAATGCCATCAGCAGCACAGCTACCCAAATATGCTTCTGCCCCATAAAAACCACAACATAGGACCTTCGCCCTCTCACCTTTGACATCCCGCAGGGTGAAGTGTCGATTGTTGGAGGCTTCAGGAGCCAGGGTGAAGTAGAAGCGATGATCAGATTGTGGCTCGTCTCTATCCACTACACTGATGGTGTGAATTAGCTAAGAAAAGAGAAACAACCAAAGCAGAGAGGGAAATAAAAGGACAAGAAAGAAAAGGTTAGATTTTTTGCTCAGATCCACTCAATAGGAACAAGAAAATGAATATGAAAAGCACTTTAACTTTACATTTCAAATGCCTCTTTCATGAGGGAGGGAGTGAGGTGGAGTGAGTGTACTTGGATGCATGTGCATTTCAAAGGGGCTACAGTCACAAAGAGATACAACCTTTGTTCTCCAGAAAGTTGACACAGGAACATAAAAAAATGTCTTAATGTTAGAAATGCAAAACTATCATAAAATGCCTCAGAGATGTTCTTTATGGCTCGTCTGCACAGTTGTCCTTTAACTCCAAGGAGTTTGAGTGCTCGGAGCAACGACTGTCCAGCAAAGCCCCGGCAACCAACCTCCACTGGCTCACTGCATGCTTTCCAGCCGCTGCTCCTGCACTCCTCCACCAGCTCCGCATACTTGGCTCTCTTGCGCTCATTTGCCTCCTCCAATCTGTTTTCCCAGGGGAAAGTAAGCTCCACTATGACCACCTGCCTGGTTGACTCCAATGTTATCACCACGTCTGGGCGGAGTGAAGTGGCCGTGATGTCATTCGGGAACTTGAGCTGCCTCAAGGTCCACTTGTTGTGCCTTCTCCACAGCTCTGACAAAGGAGATGGTATGCTTGGAGGGATGCTGATTCTTAGTGCTCTAAATCGCTGCAGTGATTGTATCTGCCAGAGCCCTGAGGACCTGATCATGGCGCCAGCGATACCGCCCATTCCCCAAATTCTTTGGACAGCAGCTGAGGATATGCTCCAGTGTGCCACTCCTTTGGCACAATTGGCATGCTGGAGAGTCTACCAAGCCCCAGCGGTGTAGGTTGGATGGGCTAGGTAGAAGGTCGTACACCGAACTGATGAGGGACGTGATGCGCAGTGGTTCAGAGCTCCACAGCTCTGCCCAGGTGATCTTGCACTTCTCGGCATTCTCCCACCTAGTCCAGGCACCTTCTGCTACTTGGGCGGAGTGATATGATTGCAGCACCTGAGAAGCCCCGAGCAGAGTAGCATTGCCTTTCTGAGAATATAGTTCCCAGTTTATATACGGTTAGAAGATGGCTGTGTCTCATGTGACCTTGTTATTTGTACACGCTGTGACTATACAAATCACAACATGTAAATAGGAACATGTTGGCGTTATTTTGTCACTTATTGGGAGCAGTAGGCTAGTTGGAACCTGTTATCTCCAGGATCTGTGCTAGGCTAAGCTACCGGTGGGGCCGTCGGACAGAGTTACAACACGCACGGAGATGAGAAGGGTATGTATGGACTTATCTAACTCTGGGGGTTACGGTAAATAAGCTAAAGTCCCAATAAGTCGACGTGTTCCTTTAAATTCACTAATTAACATGTCATATCTTATTTGTTTAATTCATTCAAATACCAAAGTGTAAAAAAGAGAAAAGAGATTAGTATATATTTGTATATTGTATATATTGTCTGAGTGCCAGGGTGCACTGTGGCACAAACTGTTGTTCATAACTTCGGAGCGCTGTTGGAATATACTGTTGAGCACCACAGTCTCACCGTGGATTTCCACAGGATGCGGAACGTCTGTGAACCGGCTCCGCTGCGGAACGGCTGCGTGCTCTGCCGTCCGTCAATACCCACCAGGTCCGGATTTGTTGCGTAACGGCTGCGGCCAGCCGAGCACGAGATCTCGCGAATTGACGTATGTTCGCGCGATATGACAGGATGTAGTTTCTATAAACAGAACCACAAAACCAACAACAGTTTGTTTCCATCCAGAGGAGTAGAGGGGAAACAACTCTTTGCTGTGTTTTCAAGGTGTAGTGCAGGGAAAATGACCTGCCGTGAGCACGGTGTATTTTATTTTGAAAAGTAACCGGATGTTTTGTTTTGTTTCTGTGCTCGACTTCCTGTCCCGCACAATCTGAATTGTGCTGAATTGCTGCGGAGCTCTCCGTCGTCCGTCAAAAATAGAAGCTCTGCGTATCTGCTCCGGAGGGCTGCGGACTGACGGAACTGGGACGGAGTAGGGACGCAGACGTTCTGCAGTCAGTGGAAATACACACATTGACTTTAATGGAAACCTAATGACTCCGTCGACGTTCCGGAGACGTTCCGCATCCAGTGGAAATTGCCGGTCAGAGCGGCAGAGCGTACTCTCTGTCTGAGGAGACAGAGCAGCAGAGCGACCGATGCAGTGAATGTGTAATGAAGAGCTAAAATGGCAGGAACCGTCCTAGGGAAATGCAACAAATGTGCAAGGATTGGTGAATTACATGAAATAATTCAACACTCAGCAACATGCAATGTGGATACGGACCAAAATAGTTTTTTTCACCCATTTGAACTTAATCTTTCGTTAATTCATAAAAAATAATGTTATTTCTTCAAACAACAGCATTCTCATTTTAGTGTAGAGTGTCAGATTGGATTTATGGACGCACCCAAAGACTTGCAGTTTCACAGGAAGTTAAGTATTAGACAAGTTCTTGGCAGAGACTCTAGGAACTCACAGTAGGCCTACCCCTCCTGGCCAAGAAACAGTGAATTTTTTGTTTTAGTTTGTTTGTACGAATTAAACAAACAAAATTATTCTAAATTATTATTCTTATAAATCTTAATTAATGAGCTTAAGAGGGGCTAGTTATGAAACGTTTTCAGTTATTGTGCTAAGCTAAGCTAAGCTAATCAAGCTGTAGCCTTATATTGAATAGACAGATATGAGAGTGGTATCGATCTTCCCATGTAACTCTCCGCTAGAAAGCGTGTGAATGTATTTTCCAAAATGTTGAACTATTCCTTTAAAGGACAGATTTAGAATTACTGAATAGTAGTAGCACACAGCATTACAAAATACTTTGTAATTCAGTAAAGTTTGGACAGTTTTGTATTCTTATGTCCCTCTTTTTATCCCAAACATCTGCTGTGTACCGAATCTACTGCTGTTGTCTATCACAGAATGCAGCAAACTTGTAGCACAGATGGCAAATGTCATTTTGTCAAAAACACAATACCTGTTTTTATTCTGGTTTACAGGAAAAGCTGGGTGCTGCCACTGACTTTATGGAAGCTCAGTTTCTTTATGTTCCGTGTTTTGTTATTTACACGTCAGGTATTTGTTTAGCAACAGTTCATCCCACTCCTGTCAGCCTTTACAAGTATCGGAAGCATAACTCTTACTGCACACACAGTCAGCTGTTCTCTCTTGCCTATTCTACACAAAGATCTGTCTTTACTAAATATATTCCTCCTAAATTTTAACAATTCTACATTCCTTAATAATCAACTGAAATAGCCAACACCCTTCAATAAGTTGCATGAGGATGAATCCGAACACATCAAAATGGGTCAAGAGGCTCATGGAGAGATTTATCCATCACACACATTGTACTTGATTATAAAAATTGTGAACGGTTGGGAAAAGACTGAGAGAGGCAATCCCTGTGACATCCACCACTGGCTGTTTTCATTTTTGTAAAACCTTGTAAAAGGACCCCCAAATACATTTTGACTTGGAAGTCCACGAAATACAAATAATTAGTTTTTGCTAACAGTGGTCCTAATACATGTTCTTTTTCCTGTTGTTAAGCAAGACTAGTTTTATATTGCAGTGAAACCTCTGTTTCTCTCTCACATACACAGTTAGGGATCCGCAGCGACGCACATGACAAACAACTCCCAGAACTATTATTAAGTGAGGCGTTTCTCAGAATGATTAAAGCGCAGTGTTCAATGGCTGTAATTCCTTTGTCTGGTCTCACAAAACCTTACGGTATCAGATAAGATCGAGGGAAATATATCAAACCATTACTCAGCTGTTACAATAGCAGTCTCCTATTTAAGGGGCAGGATACTTATACAATGTTAAACACGGCTTTGTTTACTGGACTGAACTCTTCTGTCATTTCCCCTCTACCTCTCTGCCTCTTCAGCCAGCTCTTTCACATTCATCACTGAATTCCTTTTCCTCTGATTCCTTGGCCTTTGCATTTATCTTCTCCAAACTATCTCCCTCTCATACCTCTCCTTTCCAGAAAGATGTATCACTCATTAATCATCTACCTGCAAACTGATTATTCAAACAATACTGTAGATATACTCCACAACCTTCTGACACATAAAGACATCCGCTTTATTGTGTAACTTTTAACCTCATGTTGCCTGTCTGTGTGAGACAGCCTCATTCCTTTAGAGCTCTGCACACAACTCTGAATTATGAGCCTGAGCGGTGGCTATGCAGTACTGTGACTAAGCTACTGCCGAGCACGCTTCCGGGCCACAATTGTACCTTCACAATAAACAGCTCCTCAGTGTTGACGTTGCATCACAGACAAAAAACAGGCTTAGTCATACCCACAGCTCAGGGAGGTTGTTTGGGATATTATGGCTTACTTTGTAATTACAAAATGCTATGGCATGATTTCAGGGTAAATCACATGCTTCTTCCTTAGCGCGCCGGAAATTCTGCACTCGAGAAACACACAAAAAACACATGGAAATGAACCAGGTGTTACAGCCTGTATTTAGTGTTTATAAAAATATCATTACATGCCATCTCAAATCTTACCAGAGGTGGAAAAAGTACTAAAATATTGTACTCAAGTAAAAGTACCAATACTTTGATGAAATATTACTCAAGTACAAGTGAAATTACCTATCTGAAAATTACTCAAGTAAAAGTAATAAGTAGTTCATTTAAAATGTACTTTAAGTAAAAGTTACTTAGTTACATAAAAAAACCCTGTAAAACGGGGCGGGGGGCTCTGTCCCATGTAGTTGAAAATAGGACAACAGGTCATAAATCCAAAACTATTTTGTTTTTAAAAATCTATACAAATGTATACACATGTAATAACAACATAACACATGTCACACATGACATTTCATGCTACAATCCTCTCCAAAAAAACTGAGCTCTCCCTTTACCATTCACACTGCTGATACATTTGATGTGACTGTAAATTCAAAAGCTTGTTTACATTCAAACCGGTGACAATTTCGGTGGGGCACAGCCTATTTGTTCAAACGATACTAATGTTCACAGCCCAGACTAGCAGCTAGCTTCTACACACCTAAGTAGCCCGTATGAGCTAATTAGATGTATGTGAATTAATTTAGCCAGTGTCCTACATACGTTGTGCTACGGGTTGCTAGTGCTAGACAAAAATTAGCAATGCCACGAAATACGTTGTTTTGCTAATTGGCAATTTGCTATTAGTCATGAAAACTTCGTTTGAAGTACCAATGCACAAATACTTACCAAAACATGCTTCCGCAGATTAGATGTGAAGTTATTGAATGATGCCAGTTCAGTCACCTTTGGCAGGTACATTTGGCATTGCATGATGATACTATTGGCCCTCTTGAATTTAAATGAAAAACAGTCTTTCAAATGTGGCCAAGGATTTTCGTTGTTTTGGGCAGCAGAATTCAATGTTTCAGCTAGGATTTCTACTGAAACAGTCTCTGAACCGTCGTCGCTCGCCAGATCCACCTCCATCTCCTTCTCAATCTCCTACAGAAAGACTTGGCGCCTGGTAGGCAGCCTAGATGCTGATCATTCGTCACTGTAGTGGTTCTGGGCGCGATTTTTTTTCTTCCTTTTCGTTTTTGTTAGTCAAAGTTTTTTTTTTACTCAGTAACGGATGGAATTTGTAATGTAGCGAAATACAATACTTCACTCAAAATGTATTCAAGTACATTTTAAATTACCGATTTTAAAAACTACTTGAAAAATACAAAATACACAACAAAACTACTAATAACGTGAGTAAATGTATTTTGTTATTTTCCACCACTGAATCTTACCCATGGTCCAGATTGCTATACTTTTATAAACCTTTATTGCTTTTGAGAATAAGGCTCTGATTAATAGCAAAATAAGTTATGTGAAAGGTGTAATGCTGTCCAGATTACATTTCTCTTTCAGTTCATACTGTGTTGAATGTATCTGCAAAGCGTGACTGCTAATGTTTTCCAACTGGATAGCCAACAATATCGATGCTTGGCAACTAAAATATGATTAAGGTACTGTATATTTAAAGTTAAGCAAATAAAACTACTTTGTGAAGGGTTGAGAGTAATACAAAACATGTGCGTCAAAACACCTAGATGTATTGTTTTCACTGACAGTTGTTGGCACATTAAAGTACCACTCTCCTGTTTCCCAGCTTCAGGATGCAGCAGTGCATTTTTTCCCATTTTCTACCTGGATTGGAACACCCAGACTAGTTCCATGACTTCTGTATGCTGCGCCAGTATGTGCCAGGACCAGTGTATTTTCCCCATATTGGTAAGAGTTAGTTTAATATTACACTACTTCATGCTTTGCATATTACCAACAAGCACAGTAGTTGAATATTAACAACCTTTGTAGGAGGTTGAGGGGTTGCAAAAGCTGCCACACTACTGCATGACTAACTCACATGAGTTACTGTACCATGCGCTTCTAAGTTTCATTATTCCAAAGACCACCATGCATCTAGTCAATCCACAGTGATCTATGAAGAATCCAAGTGTGCTGTATGCCAAAGTGGACCTTGTCTTATCTTCTCATCATTCTTCGGAGCCCTTTATTCCGGTCTGAAGGTAGAGGAATAATGAGCAGAAGAGAAGACACTTAAAGCAAAAGCTTTGTCATCAGCGGAGAGATGAATCTACTCATTTCTTTGAAGAGATATGAACAGCAGTGAAGATGTAGTTAAGTGAGTCATGATCTGCGTCCTGTGACTCTGCCCTCAGCAGGGGGACACTCAGGCGGCATCTCAGGGGTGAGTGCAAACTGCTGAGGGGAGACAGAGAGTGAAGTAAGAGGGGGAAATGAGAGAGGAGCAGAGCGAGCGTGTGGGAGTTTATCGAGCAGCTAGCGAAGCTCCCTCAAGCAAAATCACCTAATTAGATTTCTATCTAGCACTCCCCTTTCCTGACCCCCTTAAATCTCTTGCATCTCTGGAAAGCTAGAAGGAGAGACTTTCCCAAAAGTATATCCCACTGCACTTGAGGTGTCTGAAAGGTCAAGGTTGCGAGAGGGAGGCAGCTTTCTCATTCGCAGCAGAAATCAACCATTTCACGATGGCAGCAGGGAGGTAATGAATAAATAAATAAACAAACAAACAGACAACCACTTAAAATGTGCTGAGAGAGGTTCATCTCTGAAGCCTGGAATGCATTATAAGTATCAGAGGTGTATTTTCAAACGCATCCATTATTTTCAGTGGTAAAAAGCATCCTTATGGTGTCCAGTGGAGCATTAAATGTCTCAATGCACTGCTCTGAACTCAAAAGAAAGAGAGCTAAAATAGGATTAAAAGCCACACTTTTAAAGTAATATATATATACATATATATAATATGATCATCTAAATTGGTAAGCCCACATTACAGTAGCTACAATGCATAATTTGATGACTCTTTAATTAACGAGCATGCAATAAAATCATGTTATCACATATAACATGTTTTGGGATTTACATCATGAGCATATACGTAGCCTGTTGGCTAGCCATTGATAGAATAGATAAAGTATATACACCAGGTTAAATAATTTATGTTACAATTTACTACCTTTTGTGGTGGTGAAGCTAGCAAGTTTTCCATCTTGCAATATTCATATGAATAAAAACTGTGTTCACCAGAAAGCAATGACAAACATGATGATTGGTTAAAATAATATATGTTTACGTCGGGTTAAATACTGTAAGTAGGATGATGATGTTGTTATATTGCCACAAAAAGTTGTAGAAACAAAAATCTGCTGGTCCTGGCTAGACTTGTTTTTATCTTATTTCGTTTAATCCCGGTTAGAAAACTTAACCACTAAAAAACATTATTTAGGCTTGAGGAATTTCCACCTGCAGAGAACCACTGAAACAGCAAAAGGGCTGCATCAAACAACACATGAAAAGTTCCCATCACATGCACATAAACCTTTTTGCTGTAAACACTGACATGAACAGGATAAATCTAATAAGATATTGCAAGAAACAGTGAATATTCCAGTCCCTCTTGTCTGCTGGTTTGTCTGATGCAATGTTAACATTTGAGAGACAAAGGAAGAGGCATTTGGTGAGTAGAACAAATGACTCACTCAGTCTCCTATGAAATACTGTCTGGCACAACTATGAGTCTGTCTGGCTTTTTTATCATCTATGTTGGTTTGCTAATTCGTCTTTTAGTCTGTTGTATGTCTTGCATCTGCCTGTGTTTGTTTTAGTAGTCTTTCTATATGTGCATTAGGTGAGTAAGTCTTGCGCTCACGTGTTTCAGACAGGCTTAACATTTAGCAATTTCAAACAGACTCTTCCAGGGGTTGGAGGTTGGCGATGACGTGGCCAAACTGAGGTGATCTGTCGCTGTGACCAAGTCTGCCAGCTGTGAGATGGCACTGCAGAGCTGACAGGCCTCCGTTACCTCAGGCCATACTTAGTTTTGGGTTTCCACCCAGCCTTTTTTCTGCACACATGGCACTATATGATATCTGTCTCTCTGCATTCAGTCAGATAAATACCACGAGGTGGGCGAGGAAGGGGCTGAGAGGCAAAGATTGTGTTTACGTGTCATTCAGTGAGGTGCAGCAGATTGAAAAAATGGGCAAATCAGGAAATTATACAGAATGGTAGAAAATCAAGAGGGGATATAAATCTTATGAACTATAATAACTATAACATCACTAAGCTAAGATTTGTATTATCTTGGTTTGATCCAATACATGGCTGAATGGTAATACTGTTGTTAAACTGCAGCACATCTTAAAATCTTTAAGGCCCCATAGAAATTTGATGTTTTCAGCACAGTGATATATATGGCACTAAATTGCCACACTGTTGGCCTTGTTTATGTAGATTTACTTGCAATAAGTTACATTTATATTTGCATTTTATGGATTTACATAACATTGTTATCCAGAGTTGCAGGACATTTTGTTCTTCAAAGATTGACTCAAGTCTTGATTCCCAATGTACGACAGTTAACATCAGTTTCTCACCTTTCTTAATGTGCACAATGTCTAAACGTAAAAAAGGATATGACACAACAAAAAAGATATAATGCACAAGGCAACCATATGGTGAAGAACATACATTTATTACAAAACACTAATAATATTGTGCAAAGTCTCTAAATTAGGCTATTGATAAAAATACTATTATTAATTTTATTAGCTGCATCAGGTACATTTAAACTGGCTCCTCCAGATTTCTTTTTCTAAATTTTCAAAATAAAATAGCCTTTTATTTATACTATGGCTTGGCTGAATATTTGATGGTTTATTTACTGAGAGATGTGAATCCATATCGCAGTATTTCCAGCTAATCAACATTTTAAAATGAATATTTCATTAGTAGTCAAGCCAATCTATTGCTTTCCATCTCTTGAACTTGGTTATCTTCTCCGAGCTAAAGTTTCTAAACACTGTTGCCCATTGCTGTTCATCAAATGTAGAAATAGTTGTATTTCAGTCTCACTTCTCACGTCACAGAACACAGCCCTGGAAGATACTGGCAAGCAAGAAAGACACAGACCCAAAGAGAGACAGGACAGATACTCTGCAAGCTAGAACATCAACTTAAAGCATAACTCTCGCGAAAATGCAACCTAGGGTCTTTTTGTGAATGTACCTGAGTCAAACTTTCGTTTAAAAGCATATTTAGGACGGAATCGCCACTTTTAAGATTTACCGTATTTTCGTTTTTCGGTCAAATGGCCTTTTGAATGGGAGTGCTAGGGGCACTTTTATGCTAGCCTCAAAATTTGCTCGAAGTACCACCAGGGTCTCTACACCTTAATGAAAGCACTGACAACATTGTTTGTGTACCCAGAGTTTACTAAAAAGAAAGGTTTTGAACAACTCACCGTAGGTCTTGTTGTTTCCGGCCGCAGCCATTTTATCAGTCAAAAACAATTGATTTCCGAATGCAACATAACAGGGAGGAAAGTAAAGATGGAAAGCTCCTAAAGCTTAGTTCCATATAAATGCACGGATTATTTCTTGTTTTGTCGTTATTGAAAAACAATATTGACCTCGTAGCTGAAAAAGGAGCCTCATATGGAGTCCGTTCATTCGCATTCGGATATCGACTCGTTTTGACTGCCGAGGTGGTAGCGGCCGGAAACAACAAGAGCTACGGTGAGTTGTTCAAAACCTTTCTTTTTAGTAAACAGAGAAGAGAACATGTTTACCTGATTGCTGTCCCTGAAATACACTCTCATGTTGTGTTTTTTCTTCACTTATGTGAGTGGATAGTTCCGCTTTATCCTCTCTTATAAGTTTAAAACATTAAGGACACACTATTTACATTGGCGTAATTTGCAGGGGCTTACTCAATTTACTTGAGTGTATGGGCCAATCAGCTTTGTTTCAAGCTCACTTGAGGGATATTTCAAGCGCTCTAGGGGGACCTCTAGTACCAACAGGGCCTAAAGCAACCGCTCAGTTCGCTTATGTGTCGAGCCTACTCTGGTTGTTAGCATTAAGGTTTATGGGTTAGCTTGGGAATACATAACGTCAATGAGGGTCCTCAAAAGCATAGAAGTTCAAATGTGTGTGTTTATGTTGCAAACAGGGGCAGTTTGAGAGAGTTTTGATGCCAAAGGCAGAAAAATAAGCTCTCTCTGCCTTGCTTTGCTATTGCTAATGATACAATAATTAGCTTCCAGTCAAATCTTCAGATCATTCCAAAGACATGAAACAATCTGATCTGGCCTAAAAAAATCTTTTTGCAATATTTTGTTTTTGTTCGAATTTCTAGCAACCTGAGTATTTTTATGCAAAGATCAAAACTGCACATAAAAGGAGGTGCATCGAAATATTTTTACTGTGCAGGTGAACCTGTAACTGATACTCTAGAAATTGATTAAGAATCCATGTCTTTTTGGCATGGTTGTGCACATGTGTTCCACATGATAGTATGATAGAAGTGTGAATCCAATCTGTATTTACCGTGTGCCTTTTTCCTTGTATTTATCTCTCTCCTTTTGTCCTTCTGTGAAGTCACTTATTTCGCTTTCTCTTTCTATCTCTGAACATCGGCCTGCATAAGATCCCTAGAAGGCCCTGTATATAAAAGGTGAGAAGCTATTTAACACTTTGGGTCATGGCCCT